>NC_133524.1:141030454-141333484 GCF_049354715.1 Callithrix jacchus
ATAAAATATACATGGAAACAATGAAATGTTAAAAAGTGGGGTGTGATGTTACAGTGTAGAATTTGTTTTAGTGTTCTTTTTGCTTGTTTTTTTTCAACAAGAGGAATAGACAACCATGAAACACACATACAGATCTTGTTTTACTTGCAACAAACAAGCAAAACAAGCTGTTGTTATCAGTTAAAAAGAATGAGTTATAAGACAGCATTTTCAAGCCTCATGGTCATCTCAAACGAAAACACAAACAAAGGATACACAAAATAAAAAGCAAGAAAATAGACCAGACATAGTGGTTCACACATGTAATCCTAGCACTTTGGGAGGCTGAGGCGGGCGGATTACTTGAGGTCAGGAGTTCCAAACCAGCCTGGCTAACAGGGTGAAACCCTGTCCCTACTAAAAATACAAAAATTAGCCAGCCATGGTGGCTCAAGCCTGTAATCCCAGCTACTTGGGAGGCTGAGACAGGAGAATTGCTTGAACCCAGGAGTTGAGGTTGCAGCAAGCTGAGATTGTGCCATCGCACTCCAGTCTTGGTGACAGAAATGAGATTCTGTCTCAAAAAAAAAAAAGCAAGAAAATAAACTATATTGCAGGAAAAATCACCTTTACAAAAAAATAGACAGGAAACAAGGAACAACCAGACAACAAATAACCAAATGGAAAGAGTGAGTATTTATTTAACAATAGTAGCAGTGAATGTAAATAAATTAGACTCCCCAATGAAAAGTCATAGAGTGGCTGAATGGGTGAAAAAACAAGACCCATTAATCTGTTGCCTACAAAAAACACCCCTCAACTATAAAGTTGAGTGAACTCATTTTTGACAAAGGTGCCAAAAACATCCAGTGGGGAAAAAACAGACTCTTCAATAAATGGTGTTGAGAAAACTAGAATCTATATGCAGAAGAATAAAACTAGGTCCTTATCTCTAGCCATATATAAAAATCATATCAAAATAATTTAAAGACTTAAATCTAAGGCCTCAAAATATGAAACTACTACAATAAACCTAGAGAAAATCTTCACAAAAATAGTCTTTGGAAAAATTTTTTGAGTAATAGTCCACAGCACAGATAACCAAAGCAAAAATGAACAAATGGGATTTCATAAAGTTAAAAAGCTTCTACACAGCAAAGGATACAAGCAACAATTTACCGACTGGGAAAAAGTTTCTGCAAACTACCCATTCGACAAGGGATTAATAACAAGAATATATCAGGAGCTCAAACAACTGTATAGGAAAAAAATCAAATAATCTGATTTTTTTTAATGGGCCACAGATTTGAATGTATGTTTTTTAAGAGAAGAGATATCAATGGTAAACAGGCACATGAAAAGGTGTTCTACATCAAAGATCAGTGGAGAATTGCAAATAAAAAAATACAATGAGATATGATCTCAACCCAGTTAAAATGGCATATATCCAGAATACAGTAAAATGACTTGAAGTCTTAAATCTAAGACTCAGACTATAAAACTACTGCAAGAAAGCAAGTGCTGGCAAGGATGTGGAGAAAAGGGAACCCACATATACTTTTGGTGGGAATGTAAATTGGTACAACCACTATAAAGAACAGTTTGGAGGTTCCTCAGAAAAACTAAAAAAGAGCTATCACAAGATCCGACAATCCCACTCCTAGGATTGTACCGAAAAGAAAGGAAGTTAGTATATTAAAGATATATCTGCACTCCCTTGTATATTGCAGCACTATTCACAATAGCCAAGGTATGGAAGCAACCATCTGCCAATCAACAGATGAAGATAAAAAAATGTGGTACATATGAACAATGTAGTGCTATTCATACATAAATAGAATAACATTGTGTCATTGGCAACAACATGGAAAGATGTGGATGCCATTATAATTAAGCCAGGCACAGAAAGAGAAATATTGCATGTTCTCACTTATTGGTGGAATCCATAAATCAAAACAATTGAACTCACGGATATAGAGAGTAGAAAGATGGTTATCAGAGGTTTGTAAGGGTAGCAGAGTTTGAGGTGGAGGTGGGAATGGTTATTGGGTACAAAAACAAATAGAGAAAACTAATAAGATCTACTATTTAGCACAACAGGGAAACTATAGTCAATCATAATATAATTGTACATTTTAAAATAACTAAAAGCATATAATTAGATTTTTTATAACACCAAGTATAAATTCTTGAGTGTATGGATATCCCATTCTCTATGATGAGATTATTATGCATTGCATGTCTGTATCAAAATATCTCATGTACCCCATAAATATATACATCTACTATGTACCCAGAGAAATTAAAAATTAAAAAAGTGTCACAAACGACGAATACAAGATATTTAGAGAACAGAGATATAATCCCTAATATAAGAATATAGTCTAAGAAGAGACAAAAATATTAAATAAACATAAGAACATTAGGCACTAGTGTTCAAGCAAGATAAGTAAATTGCCAGAAGCAAATAAAAGTCTTAAATTGGCAAATTGAAGAACTTCACTGAGTGCAGAATTGATTAAAACACTGAAACAAATGGACTTTTGAATACTGGAATAACATGTATCAATTTCAAGAATCAAGATAAAATTGTATAACTCTTTAAAAGGAGAAAGAAAATAAATCAACTAGTACCAAACTTCTCATCAGTAACACTGACGGATGACAGAGTATGTCTAAGAGGACAATTGGAATCAGATGTATATACTGCTAAAAACAAACAACAACAGCAACAATAAAAATCCTTATAACCCAAGAATCTTATATTCAGCTGAGATTTCCTCTCACCAATTGGGGCTATAGATAGATACTTATAGGATTTTAATCATTCAGAAATATTTGTAGAACTTTTGTGATTCTGAGAATATATTACATAAATAAATTTTTTGAGGAAAACACATGAGAAATGACTCTAATCTGAACTGGCCTATGGGCACAACTGGGCCAGCCATCTGCTTTGTTAATACACTTTTATTGGAACACAACCACATCCATTTCTTTCCATATGGCTACTTTCATGATACAACTGCATAACTGAATAGTTGCAACAGAGACCACATGGACCATAAAATCTAAAATATTTAGTATCTCGCCCTATACAAAATGTTTTCTGACTCCTAAACAAATGACAGATAATTTAAAAACAAGAATTATCAGGGTAGAAGACGATGAAGCAAAGATGAAATTGTGGTTGTCAATTTTATGAAAATAAGATTCTATTCCACCCACTAGAACCCTTTAGTTTATATATAATCTAAAATTTACATATATATATATATATATATATATATATATACACATACATACATACACACACACACACACACACACACACTTATGTATGTACTTGCATATACATGAGCTTATGCATTTGGTTCCAATTTCATTGCCAGTATTTATCACTTTTCCTTTCTTTGCTGCAATTTCTATTTTGAGGGCCAAGTCCTCTTTTGATAATCTGTAATGTCACATGGATTTATCCCTGAGTGATAAGGAGGCAACACACACACACACACACACACACACACACACACTTTTCTGTGTGTATATGAACTAACCAGCTGCCCAGTGAGCAACCACTGACACACTTCAAAGAAGTGACATAATTTATGACTGATTATTATGCACAGCTTTGTATTTATGTAGTGGACTGAAAGGTTATTAATGAAGTTGTATTTTGTGCATTACTTTCAGTTAGTATATCATGGTGACTGACACTTGAACTATGTTGTTGGGGAACTAGATTTAAATAAGATCATGGTAACCAAAAATTGTGCATATTAGAACTGCAAACATCGTTAATTTGTGACTAAAATGTTTAACCATATCAGCAAAATCTAGATGTTGGAAGTAAGAATTGAAAGCATTTTGTAGATCTCAAAGAGAGTATGTTCACAGGGTTCTAGTGGGTAGAAGAGAACCTAAATTTCATATAATTGAAAAAATATGTATTGGATTATTCATTTCAGGCAATGAAAAATAACAATCACTGAGATGGAAAACCAAGGTTAAGTTTTTCAAACAAATAAGATAGAAAGGGAAAAAATTGGTTGTTATTATTATTAGGTCAATTGGTGCATTTCTTTTACAGCTATCTCTAGCTCACTATCTTACCTTCTTCAGAGCCTTGCTCAAATGTCACATTATCAATAAGGACTTCCCTGAAATTATACATAACTGAAACCCTAATGTCTTAGTTCAGGCTGTTATAACAAAGTACTATACATTTGGTGGCTTACAAACAACAGAGATTGATTTCTCATAGTTCTGGAAACTGGAAGTTCAAGATCAGGATGCTTGCATGGACAAGTTCTGATGAGGAACTCCTTTTAAGTTGCTGACTGCCAACTTCTTATAACATCATGTGGCAGAAGGAGAGTGAGAGATCTGAGGTTTCTTTCCATAAGCGTACTGATCTCAGTCATGAGGTCCCCATCCTCATGACCTAATGATATCCTAAAAATAATCACTTCCTAAAATCATCACCTTGGGTTTTAGGGTGGCAGCATGAATTTTTGTTGGTAAACAGATATCTAACACATAACACCTAAGCCTCAGTATATTCATCTATCAGTTTTGGAAAACTGCCATGGAATACACAGAATACCGTCATGGGGATTCAACAAGCTAATACATACAAAATCTCAGCATAGTGTCAGGCACATATTAGATTGCTAATACAATAAGTTCCCTCTACGACTTTCTTTCTCACCCCCCCCCCTTTTTTTTTAATCTGGCCATCATTTCAACACAGAGTTCACAGAATTCACAATAATTTTTCTGTGAATGAGAAAAACACCTTAAGATACCATTAAAAAAAACCTCTGCCAGGGCAATTTGAATTTTAGAATAGGAAGTGGGGAGAGAGAGCAATGCTTAACCAAAGTAACTGAATCTCTATTAGTGGAAGTCTATGCATATTCATCTGTGAATATATGGAGACATCTTTGATTAAGAGTTCTCAACCCAGCCTCAAGCTTATTATTCAGGCATCTACCGGTGGTCCATGCTGCTTTTCTGTATGCTGTGTGCTGAGGTCCTATATATAAAAATGAGGTTTAGCCATATCAGAAGACAAGGAAATAAATGTGAAATATTCTGTGTTGACTTCCACACAGCCAGAAGCAATTATGTATGAGTTCTGCATAGTAATGAAGTATTAGGAAGAGGGAGAACAAGCCAGGTGCATAGGTTCATTCCTGTAATCCCAGCACACTGGGAGGCTAAGGCGGGCCAATCACTTGAGGTCAGGATTTCAGGACCAGCCTGGCCAACATGGTGAAATCCTTTCTCTACTAAAAATACAAAAATTAGCCTGGCATGGTTGCAGGAACCTGTAATCCCAGCCACTCAGGAGGCTGAGTGAGGAGAATCGCTTGAATCCTGGAGGTGGAGAATGCAGAGCTGAGATCGTGCTATTGCACTTCAGCCTGAGTGACACAGTGAGACTCTATCTCAAAAAAAAAAAAGATGGAGAACAAATAGGAGGAAAAGACAAAGAAACACAGAGGCAAGGCAAGAAACTGAGAAATGTAGCTAATGAGAGAAATAAGTAGCAGTAAAGCCATTGCTCATAAACGTTATGAGAAAATCATTTATTCATACCTTGAGACATAACTTGTCATATACTTCTCTTGGAGAAATATCTGTTTAGTGAAATTCTTAAGTATGCCAATTTATGCCATTTCTGTAATTATGTTCTTTTAGATTTCAATCCAATTATATTTTAGAAATCTACCCCAAGAGAAGGGAAAAGCCTCTCAACCACACATGTATATTCCTAAGGCCAAGGTCTCCAAATCCCCTTTTAAACCCCCAGGGTGTATATGGACGGAATTGGGTTCCAATTTTTAAGAGTGCTCATTGGTGATGTGGGGATGAAGGCAGACAACCATCTTGCCATGTATGTACCTATGCAAAAATCCTGCATGATCTGCATATGTACCCCAGAACCTAAATTACAATGAAAAAAAAAAAAAGAGTTCTCATTGGAAAGTGTGGTTTCCAAGGCCGCCCTTTGTTCCCAGCGTTGGTCTTTCATTTTAAGTGTCATGGGAATATCAAAAGTCACATCACCATATGTGGCCTGTTATATTTTATCTAATAAACTCACATCAATAACAATATGTATAGATTCATGTAAATGCACAGAAATTGGGCTAGATGATGGATTAAAACTTAAATGGTTTACATTTCATTTTTAGTGATTTTACACAGTTAAAACCACCTATAATGAGAATAATTACATATATTATTACCGCAATTCTTTCAAAATATAATTAGAACCATTAAATGTTTCAGAACTTGTAAAAATATTTCATAAAGAGAAAGAAGGGATCTCAGTGACCAGATATCAAACCTGTGGTACATCAGTGTATTGTCAAAGGAAGAAAGAAATAATCTATCCATGTTGCAGAACTAAGACCCTAAATTTCATATATATTTAGAAATAAATAACTTAATAAGCCTGACTATATAAATATTTAGGAACAAAGAAGAATGCAATAAATAGCATTCAAATAATTTGATATCCATTTTTTAAATTTCTTGTTTGTAAAACTGACATATAATTAACATATAAAATTCATCTATTTAAGGTGTACAATTTGGTTGTTCTTTGTATACTCACAAAGTTATGTAATCATCACCATTATCTAATTCTAGAATATTTTCACCACCAAAGGAAACTGTGTACATATTAGTCACTTTCCATTTCTCCATTCACCCTACCACTCCTCAGTCCCTAGCAACCACTAATCTGCTTTCTGACTCTGGATTTGCCTATTGTGGACATTTGAAATAAATGGAATTGTGCAATATGTGGTCATTTGTCTTTGGTTTCTTTCACTTAGCATAACATTTTCAAGATTTACTCATAATATAAAATATTCTAGCACTTTAGTCTTTTTGACATTTACATGATATTCCATTAAATGCACACATATGAGCTGTTTATACTTTATAAATTATAGATAATGCTGCTGTGAATATTTTTGAACAAGATTTTATATGGTCATATGCTTTCATTTCTCTTGGGTATATATATGCCTAGGAGTAGAATTTCTAGATTATATGGTAGCTTTAACTTTTTGAAGAATGATTACACTGTTCTCTACAGCAGCTGTACCATTTTCCATTTCTACCTGCAAGGTATGAGGGTTCTAATTTTGTCACATGCAAACGCTTCTGAATTCATGTTTTTGTTTGTTGTTTTGTTATAACCAGACAAATGGATATGAAGTGGTATCCTCATTGTGGATTTGCTTTTCATGCCCCTAATGACTAATGATGTTAAGTATCTTTTCATGTGCTTACTGTCCATGCATATGTCTACTCTTGAGAAATGTCTATTCAAATATTCTGCCTATTTTTATTTGATCAGTCCTTTTATTATTGATGTCTAAATGTTCCCTACATTCTAGATAGCAATCCCTTATCAAATATAAAATTTGCTTAAATTTCCACCAATTATGTGAGTCATCTTTTCACTTTCTTGATAGTATTCTAGGAAGCAAAATGTTTTAACATTTGATGACATTCCATGGATACATGTCTATATGCATGTGAGTGAGTTTAATGTGCATAGGGTTCTAATGATTTTCTATATATAAGATTATATCACCTAAAATACAGATAGCATTACATTTTTCTTTTCAATCTGGGTGCTTCTTTTGCTTGCCTAATTGTCCTGGTTAAAACCCTAGTAAAATGTTGAATATAAATTGCAAAGATGGGCATTTTGATCTTAGGGTGAAATTTTTCACTCTTCGAACATTAAGAATGAAGTGTGCTGTTGGTTTTGAATAGATGCAGTTTGTCCAGCTGACAAAGTGTATTTTTCTTTTCATAATACGTTAATTAGTTTAGAATCAAGTGTTGAATTTTTAAAAAGAGTTTCTGCAGTTAGAATGTGATTTTTTATTAATATATTACATTGATTGATTTTCATGTGTTTTTATTAATTTTAATCACATTAAAAAATCACATTTTAATGTGATTTTTTATTAATATATTACATTGATTCATTTTCATGTGTTTAACCAGCATGCAATTTTGTGATGAGTCCCATTTGTTCATGATAAATGATCTGTTTTATATGTTTTCTGGATTTCATTTGCTAATATTTTCTGGCAAATTTTATGTCTGTACAGATTAAGCATACTAGCAGAAACCACTGAGTTTTTTTTTCTTATTATTTCTTTGGTTTTGCTGTCAGGCTAATACTGACCCCATGTAATCAGCTTGGAAATGCTGCTTCTCCTATTTGCTAGAATAATTGGGAAGGATTAGTGTTAATTTCTGGAAACATTTGATAGAATTCACCAGTGAAACTATCTTTTCATAGAATTCAAAACCATAGCTCTAACATATCTTCATTCCATCAATCTTTGTGCTGTTATTGTCACATAACTGATCTTTTAAACTGTATAAACCTTAAAACAGATTTTTAAAATCTGTTTTAAAAACATCTTTCCTAGATATGGGCTTTTTGGTTGACATGTTTTTGTTTTATTAAGTACTTTGAATTAGTTATCTCACTGCCTCCTTCTGCTCTCTCTCTCTCTGTTGAAGGATCAAGTGATAAATTATCAAGATTTCTTTCTATGTAAAGAATAATTTTTCTCCTGGTACTTCTAAGATTTTCTCCTTGTTATTGGCTATTGGCACTTTTACTATGATATGTCTATGTGCAGATGTTTTTATATTCATTCTACCTGGAGTATATTGAGCTTGTTGAATATGTAGAATGTTTGTCATTCAATCTGGTGAGTTTTTGTCATTATCTTTTTCAAATTCTAATTTTAAATAGGTTTGCATGTCTGATGATATACCAAAGCTTTCTGAGGCTATATTTATCCTCCCTTTTTTACCCCTTTCTATTATATCTCAGATTGAGTAATCTCAATTAACTATCTTGAGGTTTGTTGACTCTGTCTTTTCAAATTCTTCTATGCTCACTAGGAATATTGTTAGAGAAGAAAAGGAACATTCTGCAAGAATCTTCAGGTTGTAAGACAGAAACCTGATGAATAAAATAACACAGTATGGATGAAATGAAACCTGAAAACTTCACATATCCCGATCTGGCTCAGATATTTCTCTCAACAGAATTGCATTTCCACAGTGTTTGACTCTTAATCTATAGCTATTACTTTATTTCAAAGACAATAATAATTTTGAAAAATTAACATGACAATATGAATAAATTAGCCTAACATTTACTTTGTTCTACACAGGTGGATCTCATAACTAAGAACAAATTTCATGCCTTCTGCCCAACTATATAACTGTCATTCTAAGCCCTGTGTAATCACACTGGTAAAGATTCCTACAATAAGAGGGAAGTATATATATAACTCATAACAAAATAGTTAGAAAAATTTAAAGCTAGAATATATATATTTTTACTTATTATTATTGATATGCTTTAAATCAAAATCTACCAGATTAATATATCATGTTTAACTATCTGATCAAGCGAATGTAACAGGCATGTACCATGTTTATTTGCTTCAGACATTAACTTGAAACTGCGTCCTTTTTTCCTTCCCTACAAACACTTCCACTTGGATAGGGAAGAACAAAGAAGACAGGTTTTAAATTTCTAGATTCAGAGGACATATCTGATTATGAGAATTAGAAAGAGAGAGAGATGTGAACCTATAAGAGAGAATATATAAACTGAGATGTAGGAAATACAGTATTTTAAAGATAAACAGAAGGAAAACTGCAATGCCTTTTAGCATTTTGTTTCCTTCTCCCCAAAAAAAGTGATAGCTGTAGAGTGAGAAGGAAAGCCATGTTGTATGTGGTATTCTGATGCGGTTTGAGGGATCAGCGGTATAGAGGTTACCAATTTATCTTATGGGTGTAGTGTGTGAAAGAGTAATCCTAAGAAACTATCGATTACATTTAGTTATGGGGAAGTCAACAAAAAGCTGAGGAAGTTATACACTTAACTTTCAGGGAAAAATGCTGCTTCCTCTCAAGTTTCTTAGAGAGCTAATTTTGAAATAATAAGCAGGCTGTAGTCTTTAGCTGGGAGTGCCAGTCCTCAAAATACCATAGAGGTGTGGATAGGCCACTTGTTCAGCATTGAGAAGTAGAAAGCAGCTGTGTCTTTAAAAGATCATCCATTAAAGGACATCCTCCAAGAGTTCTGTTTACTATCCACATATTATCCAGTGCCAGTTAAAATATCCAGCATACCATGCTTTTGTGAAGACAAATGACTGTAAGGTCATCATAACTGTGTAATGAAAACCTTGAGGTCCCAGCCTGAGTGTTTAATTCTTCTAATTAGGTCAGATGAAGTATACCTCAAAGTGCTAAGACTAAATTTGCTGTTGTTGGTGAAACTGCAGGCAGATAAAGAATTTAAAGCTAGTTTTTATAAATGAAGAGATTCTATATATTAACTCCCACGTTTTTTGGGCTGTTGCCACTGTGAATCATCATATATGTCACATGTACACATACATATCTCAATATTTCTTCCAATATTATTTAATAGATTTTTTTTTTTACTTTTACCACATGAATTTCCAGGCATATAGAATTATATACATTTACTTTTTTTCATTAATAGAGAAATTTTTGGCAGAAAATGTAGTGTAGTTGAGGAGAGACACTTTGGTATTACGGAAAGAGCATGCTATAGATAAACCTGGCTTGAGATAATGTCTAATCTTGTAATTTATTTGCTTGTGACTTGAGCAGGTATCCACTTCTGGTTACTTTTCTTTTTCTTTTCCCTTTCCTTTTTTTTTTTAACTGTTGAAAATAATAACAACTTATTGCAAACAACCTCTGTGGCAACCATATATAAGACTGTTTAACTTGTGTCAATTTACTTAATTCCCACAGAAAATCCATAAAACTGGTATTACTTAATTTTAAGATGAGACAATAGGCTCAAAAAGTGAAGTAAATTGTACAAAGTGAATGACTGCATTACATCTTAAGAGCATGTTTGTCTTATCCTGAAGTCCTTACTTTGAAGTACTTGGCTTTTCTGTCAGTTAACTCATTAATAAAATGGGCATAGTTGCACTCCTCACAAAGCTTTACACATATTAAATATAAGAATGTATGAAAATATTGAGCACATCAAGAGTATAAATAAATATGCATTTCCTTTTACTACGTGTCTTAATCTATCTGAGTTGCTGTAACTGAATACCACAGAGCTAGTGGCTTATAAATGACACATTTCTTTCTTACAAATTTAGAGTCCGTAAAATTCACAATTAAAGTGCCTGATGGTTGGATGTCCGGTGAGAGCCTACTTACTGATTTGTAGATAACACGTTCTTGCTGTGTCTTCACATAGTGAAAGGGGAGAGGGAGCTCTCTGAGCTCTCCTTTATGGAAGGCACTAGTCCCATTCATGAAGACTCCTCCCTCATGACCTAATTATCTCCAAAAGGCTCCAACTCAAAAGTAAGGAATTCAACAGAAGAATTTGGGTTAATCACAAATATTCAGATCATAGTACTATCCCCTTCCTATAGGAAATCAGTTAAATAATATTTTGATTTGAGTTTTTAAATTTATCCTGGCAAACAAAATTGGAATTTTGAAAACTACAGGGTATGGTACATATCATACCAAGCATAAGAGCACTTTACTTCCCTACAAAACCCTTATCTAACAATTTCAATGATCTGGAACACAGGCAAGAGCCAAAAGTTAGTAAATAAACTTTATAGTAGCTACAGAATAATATTAAAATATGCAGACATTTTAATATGGCCCTCTTCTACATGAAATTAGTCAATATCATTTTGTAATTTTGTATTGTGTTCTTTTTAAATTTTTGGTATGAGTGCATACTCATAAGGTATGAGTGCAGTTTTGTTTTATTCATAAAATCCTGTCATGGGGCTTTGTTCCACAGATTATTTCACCACCGACGTATTAAGCCTAGTAGCCATCAGTTATTTTTCCTGATCACCTCCCTCCTCCCACCCCCACCCTCCATTGGGCCCCAGTGTCAGTTATTTCCTCTATGTGTTCATGTGTTCTCATTTAGCTCCAACTTATGAGTCAGAACATGTACTTGGTTTTCTGTTCCCATGTTAGCTTGCTAAGGATAATGGCCACCAGCTCAATCCATGTTCCTACAAAGAATGTGACTACATTCTTCTTTTCTGGCTACATAGTATTCCATGGAGTATATGTATCATATTTTCTTTAGTCAGTCTCCCACTGCTGGGCATTTAGGTTGCTTTCACCTCTTTGCTATTGCATATAGCACTGCAATGAACATATGCATGCATCTTTATAATTGAACGATTTATATACCTTTGGCTCAATACCCAGTAATGGGATTCCTGGGTCAAAAAAGTAGTTGTTTTGAGGTTTTGTGAAATTGTCATACTGCTTTTCACAATGGTTGAAATAATTTACACAACCAACAAGAGTGTTTAAGTGATCCTTTTTCTCCACAACCATGCTAGGACCTCTTATTGTTTGACTTTTAGTAATTGCCATTCTGACTGGTTTGAGATAGTATCTTATCATAGTTTTTCTTTGCAGAAGGGACAGGCCTTGTCTCAGATGAAACTCTGGACTGTGGACTTTTGAGTTAATGGTGAAATAGACTAAGATTTGGGAGGGCTATTGGGAAGGCATGATTGGTTTTGAAATGTGAGGTCATGAGATTTCGGACAGGCTGAGAGGGGACAGGAGTGGAATAATATGGTATGGCTGTGTCCCTACCCAAAATCTTACCTTGAATTGCAATAATCCCCATGTATCAGTGGGGCCAGGTGGAGATAAGTGAATCATGTGGTGGATTCCCTCATACTATTCTCATGGTAGTGAATATGTCTTATAAGATCTGATGGTTTTATAAATGGGAGTTCCCCTACACAAGCTCTCTTGCCTGCTGCCATGTAAGATGTGACTTTGCTCATCATTCACCTTTGCCACGATTTTGAGGCCTCCCTAGCCATGTGGAACTGTGAGTCAATTAATCCTCTTTCCTTTATCAATTACCCAGTCTCAGATATGTCTTTTTTAAGAAGGATGAGAACTGACTAATACAATTACAAAATCTGAGATAAGGGTTACCCATCAGATTAGTAGCAGACCCATAAATGGTTTCGAGAGTTCTTATGTTTTGACTCATCTGTTTAATAAGGCAAGGATAAATACTATAAAACTTATTTCTTAAAATTCTGTGAAATATTAATAATAAATACTTCAATAAATAATAAAACAAATTATTGACACATAATAGAGAAAGTTTAACTTATCTGCACAATTTAGCTAACCACAAATACATATTTTCCAGCCATGTGATTCAGGGAATATTTTCAGGCTTCACTATAGAAAATCACTCTGCTATTAACCTAACTTTGTATATACTCAACAATTTCTGGGGATATATTTGACAGATCATTGGTGTTGGCCAAACTTAGATAAGTAAAGGAGATTTGAAGACATGTATGAGGCAAATGAACATATTAAGCCATATTCATCATCACTAGTCATTAGAGAAATGCAAATCAAAACCACATTGAGATACCATTTCACAACACCTAGAATGGCGATCATTGAAAAAATCTGGAGACAACAGATGCTGGAGAGGATTTGGAGAAAGAGGAATGCTTTTACACTGTTGGCGGGAGTGTAAATTAGTTCAAATGTTGTGGAAGACAGTGTGGCAATTCTTCAAGTACCTAGAAATAGAAATTCTATTTGACCCAGCAATCCCATTACTGGGTACATATCCAAAGTATTATAAATCCTTCTATTATAAAGACACATGTACACATATGTTCATTGCGGCACTGTTTACAATAGTAAAGACTGGAACCAACCCAAATGCCCATCAATGATAGACTGGACAAAGAAAATGTGGCACATATACACCATGGAATACTATGCAGCCATAAAAAACAATGAGTTCATGTCCTTTGTAGTGACATGGATGAATTTGGAAACCATCATCCTCAGCAAACTGACACAAGAACAGAAAATCAAACACTGCATGTTCTGACTCATAGGCATGTGTTGAACAATTAGAACACATGGACACAGGGAGGGGAGCATCACACACTGGTGTCTGTTGGTGGGGGAGTTAGGAGAGGGACAGCGGGGGGTGAGGAGTTGGGGAGACATAGCATGGGGAGAAATGCCAGATATAGGTGACAGGGGGATGGATGGAGCAAACTACATTGCCATGTGTGTACCTATGCAACAATCCTGCATGATCTGCACATGTACCCCAGAACCTAAAGTAAAAATAAATAAATAGGTACTTTGTCATTATTACTCCGAGTTTTTAGATTATTTAGAATAGAATGTTCTGTAAATTTAAGGGTATATTTAAAATAACAACATGAAGTAAACTGTCATTTAGCACTCGCCTATATCAAACACATACACTGTCCGTTTAGAAATGTTATACTAACAGATACATCAACATATGTGACAATGAAAGAAAATTAAGAATTCAATACATATTGGTGTTAAACAGATACAAAGAGATGAGAAATATTCAAAAGTCTCATTTGTTAAAGATGAATATACCTAAAAGATTTATGTCAAAAAACCTAAACTTATCCTGGCAGACCACTTTTCTATATAGCTACACTGACAGTTTTCAAAGAACTAAATGGATCAAACAGAATATGACTAAAAGGAAATGAAATTCATTATTTTCTTCAAAGGAAATGCAGAGTAAACATTACTAAATGCAAATGTAATGGTGATCAGTCTGAAAAGAAAATATCATCTAATTATGCTAGTCAAGATATGAAGGAGAGGAAAACAGTGATGCAATCCACTGCTGCTTTTCAGCCACATGGCCAACAGCAACTTTTTGACTCCCATACACAAATACATTCATATTTTCCAGCAAAGTGCACTGAATCAAATAATCAAGTGCTATAATGGGTGTTACAGAAAGGTAAATGTTCCACTTCAGGCAGCAAAATTTCCTTATAAGAACTTTTTTTAAAAACTGCAAGCTGATCTGTACATAATCTGTAAAAATGTACAATTTTTTTTACTGGACCAGCTATTTTATATCTTGGTTCCTGACTTCAGCCTTTCAGTTTGTACAATACAGCACGAATTCAGGCCAGTTGAATTAATGTTAGTATGGCTTCTCCTCTAAATAGCATGCAGATTGAATAGGTTGTAGTATGAGCTACCAAGAACAAAGTACTTCTCAGTGGGTTTAGAGCATATTCAAATTGCCATTTATTTCTAAATTAAGATGAGGTAAAGTAAGACCTAGTCAAAATGTGTATACCTGCTTTAATGGCAGTAAATGTTTTTGAGCTTTATTTACAAATAAGAATGAGGATAAACTATACCTCTGAAGGATCATAAAACAGATACAATTATTAATCACTTAAGCAGCCAGAAGCCACCATGACATTTCTATAAGTGCTTTTAATCTTCAGTCTAGTGTAGGAGAGAATAAAAACATAAACATTTGTTTGGGCCCTCCTGAATATATTTCAAATCCTAAAGTTTCAATGAATGGTTATTGCTATCTCATTATTCCTATGACTATTTCATTCAGTTCTTACAGTCACCCTATAAACAGGTCAGTATGTATATTTATCAAATATATTTTGCCATTATCTACCACAATAAGAATACAAAGTTGTATGTAGAAGGATTCATTCACACATTTATTGTCATTTACAAAATAATGGTGCAAAATGACATGTGATCTATGCTACAATTTGAGTGATATAGATTTCATACATATATAACATTTCCAAAAAGATGATACACATGCACGCATGTGCACGTGCACATACACACAAATACACACATCCCATAAGATGTTATGCTATGCCTACTTTTCATTCTCCTAAACACCACCACAGAGGCAAACAGGAAACCACTATTCTCATTTCTACTCTTCCAATCCCAAGATTAATTTTGCCTATTCTTCAAATTCACAGTTTATTTTTTACAGAATGTACTAGTTTGTGTCTGGCTTCTTTCTTTCAGGATAAAACCAAGAGTAATTCATTTGTTGCATGTGTCAGTATATTATTCCTTAAAATTGATTAGTATACTCTATTGCATGGATACCCCAAGGTTTATCTATTCTCTACTGGGCATTGGACTGTTCCAATTAGGGCCTATTATACTTAATGCTGCTATTAACATTCTGAATAAAAACCTTTCTTCAGAAGTATGTTTTCATATATTTGAGTTAAATGTCTAAGAATAGAAGTGCTGGGCTCATCGCAGATTATAGCCTAAAGTAGGTGTACTATTCCACATTCCCACCAGAAAAAGTATGATAATTGCAGGTACTTCACATCCTGGTCAACATTTGTTAAAATAAGTCATTTAGAATATTTCATCCCAGTCTTTGGCTCACCTTTTAATTTTCTTAATGGTGTCTTTGATTAAAAGTACTTTAAAATTTTGTAACATCCAGCTTATAATCTGTTATTCATGTATAATTATTGCTGGTTGTATTCCATTTGATAAATATTTTATTATCAAATTGGCAAAATATTATCTGAAAACTTACTTCTGGGAACTTTATAATGTTGCTGTTATGTTAATTATGTCTAGAATTAATTTCTAGTTTATTTTTGTGTGTGGTGTGACATATGAGTGATATATTTTCCTTATGAATATTAGTTGTTCCTGAACCATTCCTTGAAAATACTTTCCTCTTCCTATTGAATTGCTTTGGTGCCTTTGTCAGAAATGACTTATTCATATACGTGAGGGTCTCTTTCTGGACTTCTCTTTCTCTTTTACTCATCGATTTTTCTGTAATTGATGTCAATGCATAGCTACTACTATTGCTATTATTTTGACTACCATTGCCATTTAGTAAGTGTAATCTTAAAATCAGGTAGCATAATTCCTCCAAGGTTGTGATTTTCCAAGATTGTGCTATCTATTCTAGAACTTCTACATTCGCTAAACAATTTCCGCACATTCTTGGAAATTTCTATAAAACAATAGGTACTGTCATTGAAATCAATTTATAGATGAATTGGGGGAAATTAATATGTTAAAAAATGCATCTTTAATGTGTTTACATAGATTTATTTTTCTGTTCAGGTCTTTGAAATTTTAGCTTAGAGGTCTTACACATTTTTGTCATATTTATCCCTAAGTTATTTCGATGCTATTATAAATTATATTTTAAAAGATAATTAATATTTGTTTTACTGTTTGTAAAAAAGAAATGCATGCTATGTTTCCATATTGATCCTCTATCCTGAAACCTTGCTGAGTTCATGCAATAGGTAAAATCCTTTGAATTTTCTATATACACAATCATATTGTCTGTCAATAGTAACAGGTTTACATTATCTTGCTTAATAATTATGGCTTTTATGTTTATTATTTCCTTGTTGTTTAGACAAGGAACTTCTGTACAATTTGTAATAGATATATGAGAGTATTCATTGACACTGGTGTCTGTAGTGGACTTTTTAATTGGTGCTCTTTGCAAGGTTGAGGGAATTCTATTCCTATCTTACTGAGTGTTTCTTCATAAAAGGGTATTGGATATTATGAATAAATTTTTTCATCTATTTCTATAATCATATAATATTTCTCATTAATTTTGTTAATACCATATATGACCTTAACTTTTATATGTGATTTAACTTTAAATACTTGGAGTGAGCTGATTTAGTAATAACTCATTATCTCTTTTTATATCATTATATTTGGTTTACTAATATTTTGTTAAATATGTTTGCAACTACTGTCATGAAAGATATGAGTCTGTAATTTTCTTGTACGATCACCTTCAGGTTTGCTATTAGGGTACACTGGCCTCTGTATAACAAATTGAATTTTTTTTTTATTTAATGGATGTGTTTGTGTAAAATTGTATTTTTTTCATATATTTGATAGAATTATACAGTTGTGCCTTCTGGATCAGACACTTTATGGGAAAGGTTTGCAATTTTATAGAAACTTATGTGTCAATTTTAATAAGAAGAGAATAATGACAGATACCTTCTCTATTTCATTTTATCTGCCTAAGAAAACCTTGAAATCAAAATATAACAATAACATTTTAGAAAAAAGAAAAGTATAGGCCAACTACAATCACGCACATAGATCTAAAACTTATTTTAAAATAGCATACCAAATCAGTAATAGAAATATAAAATGTATCATGACTTAGTTAAATTAATTCCAGGAAACAATTTGTTTTAATATTAAATAATATTTATCATACTAACCAATACAAATATAAAAACATGACTACCTCAAAAATAGAGATAAATGTATAATTTTAACCTATTTGTGATAAATACAAAAAAACTGTTAATAACAATAATAAAAAAGAATAGTCTTAATTTAAGAAAGGGTATCTATATAAACCTAAAGATTAATATTAAACCCAATGGTTAAATATTGAAAGCCTTCCCTTTGACACCAAGAACAAGACCAGCATTACCATCACAATTATTTCTATTAAACATTGTCTTAGAGTCATTAGCTGTAGTAGTTTGTTTTCATGCTGCTGAGAAAGACATGCCTGAGACTAGACAATTTACATTTTACAAAAGTTTAATGGACTTATAGTTCCACGTGGCTGGGGAGACCTCACAATCACGGCAGAAAGCAAGGAGGAGCAAGTCATGTGTTACATGGATGGCAACAGAGACAGAGAGACAGAGCTTGTGCAGGGGAACCACTCTTTATAAAATCATCAGATCTCATTGAACTTAATCATTATCACTAGAGCAGCATGGGAAAAGCTTGCCCCATTATCACTAGAGCAGCATGGGAAAAGCTTGCCCCCATGAATCAATTACAGGTTCCTCCTACAACACGTAGAAACTTAAGATAAGATTTGAGAAAGTACATAACTGAATGACATTAGCCAACACAGTAAAGTAAGGAAAAAAATAGTAAAAGAAGTACAAATTAAAAAAAATTAATCACTTGCAAATGACATTTTCATCTACACAGAAAACTCCAAATAATGTACCACTATATTTGTACATTTAACAAGTACATATAGAAAGTTTGGTAGATTGGCAATTTACAAAATCAATTATATTTTTCATATCTGACACAAACTGTTAACAAATCAGTTTTTAAAATGTAACTCTTAAAAGGCATCAAACACATAAAGTGCCTTGGAATAAATCCAAAAGAAGTTGTGTGAAACTGTAGGTAATATTAGGAATCTTATTAAATAAAGACTTAAATAAAGGAGTGATACACTATATTCTTGAATCGGAAGACTCAATTTTATAAATGTTATCTCTCAACTAACCTAAATATTTGATGAAATCTTAATTAAGATTCCAACACATATTAGGGTATTTTCAATGTAAAAATCTAAGTTTAATTCTTTAACACAATGCAAAACATCTATGTATAAATTTTCACAAAATTAATGCATTTCTGCACTAGAAAAACATACAGTAACACAGCATAGAAAACACTTACAGTAACAGTTTGTAATATCCCTAATTTAGAAACAACCCACATATCCATAATATGGATAAATTATTACCTATTTGTAATTAAAATATCATATGGAAATGAAAATGAATTAACTACAGCTACAAGTAGTAATATGTTTCAATCTTACAAACAACATTGAAGGAAAAACAACACGAAGTTATGATTTCATTTATATAAAATGTAAGACTAGCTAAAACTATATTTAAGATGCTAGAAAAAATAGTTAAAAAGTTAGAATTAGCAGGGAACTGATTAAACACTGTGATTTGAGAGACCAGAATAGATGCCCCTTTATCAATTAAGACTTATCCTAGTGTTAAGGGAAAAAAAGCTTACCTAAGATTAATCGATTCAAGGCTTGGCTGGCATGGCAACTTTCCAAACTCATACTACTTACACAAGAAAACCTACACTCTTGCTAAACTCTCTAACAACTGGAGCTGTCAGACAAATTATCAGACCCCTTCCTAACTCCAATTTACAAGCCAGACTGCTGTAACTCTAACTGGACAGGCAACCAACCTTACATTCTTTCCTGATAAGCAACTGCAGACCTCAAGCCCATTTCAGCCAGCTCATAGAGACTGGGCACAAACTGTCTGTGTCCTCTAGTTCACCTTTTGATGTAAAGAGCCAAATTCCACCTCATTTTAATGCTAAAACCCACCCCAAACTGAATATTGGATATATATTACATATATGCTTGCCCATTGCACACGCCCTTGACCCCCCTCATAAATATGTATAGCCTTTCCCTAAAACCTGCTGAATATGTATGACTCTCTTGTGTGACACCAGCCCTGTGAGGCATAAAACCTGACATGCCATGTACTTTTTTCCAAGAGGGAACATCTTTGGCACACAGATGTTAGTTTCCTGTTTGCAAGCTTATTATCATAACCACAACTCTCCTTTCCATTATTTAGCCAACTTGGTGGTCTTTTGGATAACATCAAAAAAGTTAGGATCACAGTTATTTCTAGGACTGAAATACAGAATTGTGATGATGGAGAGACTTGTAGAGTGCTGTGATACACTACCAGTGTTCTCTTCAGAGGAGAGGTTAAATAGATTTTCACTTTATAACTGTATTATAACTTTTTGCAACTTTTTTGAAGTTCGGGGGTATGTTTGCAGGGTTGTTATATAGGTAACTTGTGTCATGGGTTTTTTATTGTACAGATTATTTCACCAACGAAGTGTTAAGCCTAGTACACATTAGTTATTTTTCCTGATCCTCTTCCTCCTCCTATGCTCAACCCACCAATAAGCCCCAGTGTGTATTTTCCCTTCTATGTATCCATGTATTCTCATCATTTAGCTCTCACTTATATTCACTTTATAATGGTATGTTAATTTGGACATATGTTTTCTGTATCTATCTGTGTGTGTATTATGTTTAATGCAAACTGTTATTAAATATCTATAGTTATATATTATTTTCAAAATAAATATATTTATATTATGAAAAAACTAAGTATATTAAATGATACACATGAATTGAAGGATAGAATGAAATAATATCACATAGATATATATTTTCCTGAATTATTCTATAAATTCAATTTAATTCCAACCAACATTCCAAAAACAAATTTCTAGTGCTACTCACTGATTCCCACATTGTATGGAGGAGGAACAGTTCAAGAATAGCTGAGACAATTCTGAAAAGAAAAAAATTGAGAGATTGTTCTTTCAGATTTGAGATACATAACACACATTGTATAACTATAAATGATTGAGACACAATGTTATCGGTATATAGATAAAGAAAAATAACACATAGTAAAACAAAACCTAAGTTAGAAATACATCTCAACATATATGATAATTTGACAGAAAAACTGTATGACATAGAAGCTAAACAAGGATTCTGCAACCAAACTGCTTTGTTTCAAAGTCAGCTCTGTCATTTAATAACTATGTAGTTTGGGGCTACTTAGTTTCTGTTCTGTGCTTTAGTTTACTCAACTACATAATGGAAATAATGGTAGCATCTATCTAATGCATTATTGTTAATACATATATCAAGAATTTAAAACAGTGTCTTGTATTTATTAAATGCTTAGTGAATGTTATTTTGTTATTTATTATGAAAGTTGCTTTTTCATTATCTATATTATTAAAAATCAATCGAGACAGAATGAATGATTAAGCTAATACTTTTATAAAAATAAGCTTTCCATAGAGTTCTAATCAAGATGGAATAAAAATGTAAATATTAGAAATGAATCTTTAAAAAAATAGCAAATATCAAACCTGATAATATGAAAAGAAATGTTAAATAAAATGCAAAAACCATCAAGAAAATATATCCATGATAGAGAATAGAATGGTGCTGCAGCAACTAGGGTTGTGAAGGAGGAGGAGTGTTGGGGAGCTGTTGGTCAAAGATATAAAGCTTCAGTTAGATAAGAATAAGTTCAATAGATCTATTCTAAAACATGATGACTATAGTTAATAATATTGTACTATATTCTTGAAACTCACTAAGAGAATGGATTTCAGGTGTTCTTACAACTAAAATAACTTTATAAAGTGGTGTATATGCTAAGTAAGTAAATTTAGCCATTCTAAAATGTATGTGTGTGTGCATATATATTTCAAAATACGTTGTATACAATAATTAAATACAATTTTATCTGTCAACTAGAAAGAAAATATTGATGTGTTTTATGTCTAATATAACTCTATTTATACATTATAGTGGACATCATATCAAAGTTAAAAGAAAAAGAATACTATTGAAGCATGTACTCATAACCAAGAAAATATCAGCACTCAAACCTTATAAAAATCTTCTACAAATCACATAGAATAAGGCAATCAACCCAACAGGCAAATGCCTAAAAAACATGGGCGTGGAAATCATACAACACTACAAATAAAAACACAGAGCCAGATTGCGATACCATCTCATGCCGGTTAGAATGGCGATCATTAAAAAATCAGGAGACAACAGATGCTGGAGAGGATGTGGAGAAACAGGAACACTTTTACACTGTTGGTGGGAGTGTAAATTAGTTCAACCATTGTGGAAGACAGTGTGGTGATTCCTCAAGGATCTAGAAATAGAAATTCCATTTGACCCAGTAATCCCATGACTGGGTATATACCCAAAGGACTATAAATCATTCAATTATAAAGACACATGCACAAATATGTTTATGGCAGCACTGTTTACAATAGCAAAGACTTGGAACCAACCCAAATGCCCATCAATGAAAGACTGGATGAAGAAAATGTGGCACATATACACCATGGATTATTATGTAGTCATAAAAAAGGATGAGTTCATGTCCTTTGCAGAGGCATGGATGAAGCTGGAAACCATCATTCTCAGCAAACTGACACAAGGACAGAAAATGAAACACCACATGTTCTTACTCATAAGTAGATGTGGACCAATGAGAACACATGGGCACAGGGAAGTGGACATCACACACCGGGGCCTGTTGAGGGGTGGGGGTTTAGGGGAGGAATAGTAGGGCATAGGGGGATTGGGGAGGGCTAACATAAGGAGAAATACCTAATGTAGATGACAGGGGGATGGATGCAGCAAATCACCACCATGGCACGTGTATACCTGTGTAACAAACCTGCAGGTTCTACACATGTATTCCAGAACTTAAAGTTAAATAAAAAAAAAAGAAACACATAGAGCTAATAACATATAAAAAAAATTTAGTGTTTACTAATACTCATGGCAATGAAAATTAAGCCACAGTAATATAATATTCACACAAACATATTAGGTGAAATATGATGGCTCTTTGATAAAGTTAGTGTGTTGCCAACAATGTAGGGAAATAAATTATCCATGCCATGCTGGTGTTTTTTACACTTTAGAGAGGAATTTGGTGATAGCTAGTATATTTGGAAATATGCATATCCTATGACCCGTCAGTATCTCATACTAGTACACAAGACATGCAGAAGAATATTTATTGCACTATTGTTTATGCTAGCATAAAGTACCAAAAACAAATGGCTTTCAGTAAGACATTGAATAAACTGCAGTATGCATTTAGAAATAAATACTATATAGTGATTGAATCAATAGTCTATCTCTTTCATACATGTATGTGTGTGTGTGTATATATGTGTGTGTGTGTGTGTGTGTGTGTGTGTATCAACATAAATATACCTCAAAAATTATATTGAGTGAGAGAAGCAAGTTGTGGAACATATGACATAGATGTATATATGTAAAATAAACCATAACACTTTATATTGTCTATAAGGATATATTATACAATGATAAAACATTATTAGATAGACACACTGTGAAAGTATGGTTACCTCATGGAAAGAAGGAAAATGTGAAAGAAGAGAGAAATGAAGAAGTATTCAACATTATAACATTAATTTTCTACCTATTTTAAATCATTTCAAAATATATTTTAAAAATTAAAATGTCAACTCTATGGAATAAAACTGAGGAATAGGGAAGAGATGTTTTATGTCTATGTCAAAAAATTTTTTTGCAATTTTTTGATTTCTTGCTATGTTACTTTGAGTAAATAAAAACTTAAGGCAAGAGTAACACTGATATTTTAGAAATAGGAACTTCTGCTTTGACCATAATGTAGTAACAAGGATCAGCTTTGTTCTCTCACTTTAAACAACTAAAGAAAGAAAAACAAAACTTTAAAAAAGTACATACTGCAATATTAAATATATATATATGTATATATATATATGTGGATTTAAATTTATATAAATTTGGGAAAGTAATCTATAATGATATCACAGATCAGTGATAGCCTTGGGATAGGAGTGGAGGGAAGCATGGAATACAAACAGACTTGAGAAAAATTGTAGTGATGTGCAAATAGTGGTCATCTTTATTGGAGTGATAATTTTGTATAAATATGTCAAAACCAAACTGTATAACAGGAAGTTCAAATCATCCAAAAACTATTAACGATACTGTACCAAGGACTGTGATCTACTTTTTCTCAATCATATATGGCCTTATGAAATCTTGCTCTTTTACTGCAAATCACTTATGCCAATTCCTAATTATGTATGAATTAAACAAATGATTAATATCTGCCACTACCTTTAGTCTGTGGAATCTATGATGGCAAGAAACCTGTCTTCTTTTCTTTGCTATCACTTCCCAGTACTAGTATATTGGCAAATTTCAGGTATTCAATAAATATATACTAAAAGAATACTAGCATTAGGTTCTCAAAGGTGTATAGGACACAGTCCCTGACATCCAGAAGCTCATAGTCTTAGAGCTCAAGTTTTACTGAATCCACAATTTGTAGTAAGAAGAGTAAGGTATAAAAGTGACATTTGAATTTGTCAACAAGTTAGACTTTTATGACCTTAAAAAATATCCTGAGTAACACTGCACAAGCATATGCAACCAAAGCAAAATGAAAAAATAAGTTCAGATCAAGTTACAAAACTTCTGCACAACAAAAAATAAAAAATAAAAATAAAAACAAAGTGAAGAGGCATCCTACAGAATAGAAAATATTAGCAAACTACTCATTTGACAAGGGATTAATAATCAAAATATATCAGGAGCTCAAACAACTCTATAGAAAAAAAATTGAATAATTTGATAGAAAATGGGCACGTAAACGGGTGCTCAACATCACTGATCATCAGAGAAATGCAAATTAAAACTATACTGAGATATCATTTCACCCCAATTAAAGTCTTATATCCAGAGGACAGGAAATAACAAATGCTGACAAGGATGTTGAGAAAAGGAACTTTGTACACTATTGTTCGAAATGTAAACTAGTACAACCTCTAAGGTAAATGATTTGGAGGGTCCTCACAAAATTAATAATAGAACTACCATACAATCCAGCAATCCCATTGCACTAAAGAAAGGACATGCACTAAAGAAAGGACATCAATATATCAAAAAGATACCTGCACTGCCATGGTTTTTGCAGCACTGTTCATACTAGCCAAGATTTGAAAACAACCTAAATGTCTATGAACAGATTAACGGATAGAGAAAATGCAAGATATATACACAATGGAGTACTTTTCAGCTATAGAAATAATGAGATTCTGTCACCTGCAAAAATATGAATGGAACTGGAGATCATTACAAGTGAAATAAGTCAGGTACAGGAAGACAAACATCACGTGATCTTACTTATTCATGGAATCCAAAAATCAAAACAATTGAATTTATGGACATAAAATGTAGAAGGATGATTACCAGAAGCTGCAAAGGTTGTGAACATTGAGAGGAGACTAGGAATAAATAATGGGTACAAAAAATAGTTTAAAAGATTGAGTAAGACCTACCATTTGATAGCACAATACAGTGACTATAGTCAACAATAATTTAATTGTATATTTTAAAATAGCAAAAAACATATAATTGGATGGTTGGTAACATAAAGGATAAATGTTTGAGGGCATAGATAACCCATTCTCCATGATGTGATTATTACCCATTTTATGTGTGTTAAAATATCTCATGTACTCCACAAATATATACATCCACTATTTACCCACAAAAATAAACATTAAAAATACACTTAGACAACAGGTATAAACTGGAACTCTCCAGTTTACCTGGTCCTCAGGGAATGTTTCATAATCCCATATTCACCATACAGAGCAACCTAACATTAAATGTTTTCCTTCTTTTATAATTAATTTCTTCTTATTATGCATAGCCACTTATATATTACACCATTGTCCCCTTCTGTCCATTTAATCATCTTTTTTTTTGAGACAGTGTTGGAGTGCAGTGGCACAATCTCAGCTCACTGCAGCCTCTGTCTTCCCGGTCGCTATTTTCCTCTCAGCCTTCTGAGTAACTGAGATTACAGGTGCTCACTATCACTCCCAGCTAATTTTTGTATCTTGAGTAGAGACAGGGTTTCACCATGTTGGCCAGGGTGGTCTTGAACTTCTGACCTCATGTGATCTGCCTGTCTTGGTCTCCCAAAGTGCTAAGATTACTGGCATGAGCCACTCTGTCTACTTAATTGAAATGAAAACACATTTCCCTCTTCTAACACAGGTAATCTTTAACTTCTAATGTTACATTATTAATCCATAATACTGTTAAGATTTTATGATCTGAAGTATTATAGACCCAAATTTTGATTATGGTTATTTCATATACTAGGTATCTGACACTGACAAGCTCATTTAATCTTTATGAGCCTCAGCTTCCTTACCTGTAAAATCTGTTTTTGAGGGTTAAATGAGCTAATGTAAGTAAAGCAATCAGTAGAATGTGTAGCACATAGTAAGAACACAGGTGATCTAAATTATCATTATTAATGAAACTTGCCACACAGTTCATTTTTAAACAGTTTTAGACAGGAAATACATGTAGGAAGACTAATTAGATTATCACACACTTTAGAACAAAGGTCATTATTGTATTCTCTTTGTGGTTTAGAATTCAAACCAAAACTTGAATCCTGGTTTAGCTACCAATTAGCTGTATGCCTTTGGGCAAATTACTTCACAACTGGTAAACCCCAGTTTTCTTAATTGTAAAACATAAAAACGCTAATAACTGCATTATTTTCCTGTTATAATCTTTAAAAGTCAACAGAATTGATTTTCATAGAACCTTGATTAATAAGCATTCAACAAATATCATATCCTATTATTACTGCTAGTTAATTTATTATAAATTATCAATGTTTGTTATTTGATGGGCTTAAAAAAAGAATAAAATTAACAAAGTCATAAAGTTTGGAATGTTTGATAAATATTCTGATTGAAAACAAAACTTTTAGACTGGCTTATTCTACACCCATATTTCCTTGTTCTGTTGCATTTCCATAAATACAGCTTCTGGCTCTCCCATTCAATATTTGTCTTATAACAAGCAGAATTGGACAAATTCAGAAGTTGAATTTTCAGAATTAGTTACTCTAAATAAATAACCAAATGTTCTCCCTCATATAAGCAATGATTCTTTTATTCTGTCTTTTTTCTTTCTTTTTGGTAATATTGATCCATAAAGTTATTTTTGGAAGTACAATCTATAAAGTGTATTCCTTCAAAAACAGATAATCTTTTCATTTCACCGGATATCAAAATAACCCACTTGCAAACAACATTTTATCCTCTGAATATTTTAGAAACACTAGTGAGATAATGAGAACTTAACTAGATATTATATGTTTTTGAAATGTGCATTTAAAAAACCTTGACTACAGCTCAAGATCAATCAATGAAATCATTAACAAACCCATATTACTTAGTAGTGACTTCTAATAACATTCATTTTAAATTTGCTTTCGGGAATTTTAATTGTTCTTAGGAGCCTGTGGTTACTCATTGTTTAAATATCATACATACCATTATAATCATTAAAAATCTCATTCAATGCACAATATAGCATTTGAAGGTCAGGTCTCAACTACAACATCACCCTTGAAATGCTTATTCATTCTCAGTAATATATGAGCTCAGAGTTGCCTTTCTAAGAATGAGGGTGATTTTTCACAAATCCAGTGGTTATGGCAGGAACCTTAAAACAGCAAATATTTTTCTAAGACACCTGGCTTAGAATAGAAGTTGTGTCCCTGGTCTAAACTGAAGATTTGCCCAGTGCAAAGTTAAAAGCCTCATATGAAAATTTCATATGTGCCACAGGTTTAGAATTTCTAACTGCAAACATAATTTTATAAAAGGTGTAGTATAGAAGTGATACATTAGAAATAGAGGACATTTTTTTGAGGATTCTCTAAAACATAGCTGCCATTTCCACTGTAAACACTTCGGGTATTAATTGGAGTAAACAAAATGCTATTCAAACAATTCTTAAATACTCAATATATGGCTCCTTCTGCTCTAGGAGCTGAGAATAGAAAGATAAATGGAACACAAGAACAAGCTTTGGGGATATTTCTACCACAGTTTACATTTCAGCAGTATAAAATATTGTAAATCTCTTGCAATAAGAAAACATTGAGAAGACATTACATCTGATTATATGGCAGTTATACTTCCTGCCCCTTGGGGATAGAGTTCCCCTTAAATAAAGTTAGGAAAGTTATCCCCCCAAAAAATTATGTAAATTGAAAAAAATTATCTTAAACTTTATACAAAATCCAAAAAGAGCCGATGTAGCCAAGACAATTCTAAGCAATAAAAAAAAAAAAAAAATGCTGGAGGCATCACGTTACCTGACTTCAAACTACACTAAAAGGATACAGTAATCAAAACAGCATGATACTGGTACCAAAACAGAGATACAGACCAATGGAACAGAACAGAAGCCTTGGAAGTAATTCCACACATCTACAACCATCTGATATTTGACAATGCTGACAAAAACAAGCAATGGGGAAAGGATTCCCTATTTAAATAAATGATGTTGGGAAAACTGGCTAGCTATATGCAGAAAGCTGAAATTGGATCCCTTCCTTACACCTTACACAAGAAATTAACTCCAGATGGATTAAAGATCTGAACATAAGACCTAACATCATAAAAACTCTAGAAGAAAACCTAGGCAATACCATTCAGGTCATAGGCACAGGCAAGGACTTCATGACTAAAACACCAAAAGCAATGGCAACAAAAGCTAAAATAGACAAATGGGATCTAATTAAACGTAAGCGCTTCTGCATAGCTAAAAACAAAACAAAACAAAACAAAATAAAAAAACGATCATTAGAGTGAACTGGCAACCAACAGAATGGGAACAATTTTTTGCAATCCACCCATCTGACAAAGGGCTACTATCCAGAATCTATCTACAAAGAACTCAAACAAATTTACAAGACAAACAACCCCATCAAAAAGTGATCAAAGGATATGAACAGACACTTTTCAAAAGAAAACATTTATGCAGCCAACAAATATATGAAAAAAGGCTCATCATCACTGGTCATTACAGAAATGCAAATCAAAACCACATTGAGATACCATCTCATGCCAGTTAGAATGGCGATCATTAAAAAATCTGGAGACAACAGATGCTGGAGAGAATGTGAAGAAATAGGAACACTTTTACACTGTTGGTAGGAGTGTAAATTAATCCAATCATGTGGAAGACAGTGTGGGTATTCCTCAAGGATCTAGAAATAGAAATACCAGTTGACCCAGCAATCCCATGACTGGGTATATACACAAAGGATTATAAATCATTCTATTATAAAGACACATGCACACGTATGTTCACTGTGGCACTATTTACAATAGCAAAGACATGGAAAAATGCCCATCAAACCTAAATGCACATCAATGATAGACTGGATAAAGAAAATATAGCACATATACACAGCGGAATACTATGCAGCCATAAAAATGATGAGTTCATGATTTTTTCAGGGACACGGATGAAGCTGGATACCATCATTCTCAGCAAACTGACACAAGAACAGAAAACCAAATACTGCACATTCTCACTCATAAGTGGGAGTTGAACAATGAGAACATAAGGACACAGGGAGGGGAACATCACACACTGGGGCCTGTCAGGGGGTGGGGGATTTGGGGAGGGATAGCATTATGAGAAATACCTAATATAGATGATGGGTGATGGATGCAGCAAATCCCCATGGCATTTATATACCTATGTAATAAACCTGCACATTATGCACATGTATCCCACAACTTAAAGTATAAGAAAGAAAGAAAGAAAGAAAGAAAGAAAGAAAGAAAGAAAGAAAGAAAGAAAGAAAGGAGGGAGGGAGGGAGGGAGGGAGGGAGGGAGGGAGGGAGGGAGGGAGAAGGAAAGAAGCAAAGAAGGAAGAAAGGAAGGAAAAAGAATTTCTAATTGCACACATAGTTTCATAAAAGATACAGTATAGAAGTGACATATAAGAAATAGAGGGCATTTTTTGAAGATTCTATAAAACATAGCTTCCATTTCTACTGTAAACCCTTCTGCTATTAATTGGAGTAAAACAGATATTATTCATTTAAACAATATTTAAATACACATTATATGTTTATTTCTTTTCTTGGAGCTGAGAATAGAAAGAAAACTGGAATATAACAAAAAGCTTTGAGAGTATTTCTGCCACAGTTTATATTTCAACAGTATAAAATATTGTAAATCTCTTATAATAAGGAAACATTGAAAAGTCATATCATTATATGACAATTGTTCTTTCTCTCCCTTGGGGATAGAATTCCCCTTAAAGTTAGGAAAGTTAACCCAAAGAAATAATTTTGTAAACACATAACATTCCTTATAAAACTTAAGTTTTAGAAATATAGGATGAATTTAAAGTTGTGTTTCTTTATCTGGCTCCTCCTTTCTGGCAGTTCATGTTTTGCTCTTATTACAATAAGTATCTGTTTCTTCTCCCTCCTTCGCTAGCACTGGTCTAAGCATGGCCTCCAGGACAAACAGCTTCAACATACTTCATTTGTCCTTGGGAATTCCAACTTGGTCAGATATTTCCTCAGCCTGTCTTTTGGACTCTGGGTTGAAGAATTCAGAAATCACACTGAGTATATCACCCAGAAAATGTGCTAGCTTCTAATTGAAAATAATCAACTCATCATCTCACAAAAGGCAAAAACAAAAAGAGCGTGACACAAAATAATATTGGCAAATTCTTTCGCTCTGTTTCAAAACTTACTCTACTAATTATAGTTTTTGCACAATAAGAAAAATCTTGCATTTGGATTTGTATTTGCTTAGTAAAATCTCAATAAAAATTACCACCCTGTTAAGTAAAAAAAAAAAAAAAAAAAAAAAAAAGTATGTTCACATTGTAGAGTCATATAGATCTTTAGATGGTAAAAGCTATCAAAAGATTAATAAATATCAAAAGATACAAATTTTATACATAAAAATATGAAATATGTCTACATCACTGAAGCATCTGGTACATATAATTATATAAATCTCTGAAGAAAATCAAATTACAACATAGAATTTATTTAGATGTCAAAAATCCTTTCATTCTCAAAAAATATGCTGCCTTTGAAGCAGCCATATACCTTTCAGATTTAAGACAATACAGGCACATAACCAAGGAGGTTTTGTACTGAAAACTACAAAGCATCGAGGTAAGAGATCAAAGACACAAATAAATGGGAAATTATCACATGTGCCTGAATTGAAACAATATTAATTAATATAAATATTTTCCATGTCCATGCTACTAAAAAGAAATCTGCAAGTTCAATACAATTCCTATCAAAACAACAATGCCTTTCTTTACAGATTTTTTAAATCCTAAAATTTGTGTGGCACCATGAAAGCTTGAATAGCTTAAGCAATCTTAAGAAAAAAAAAGCTGTAAGCATCACATTACCTGATTTCAAAATAAACCATAAAGCTTTAATAACATATCTTTACCCATACCTTAAACAGAGCTGGGCTTAGAGCAGAGAAACCTTGCAGTGATTCCGAATGCTGTCATTAAAATCAGAAGATGGTTTACCCTATCAGTTTGGCAAATATCAAAGAAATAGACCAAACTTAAGATAAGTAATATATTGGGAAGGGATGTAGAAGAAATTTTCTAGAGGACAATTTTTAATATTCAAATTATTTAAAATCTGCAAACATTGATCCTACCCTATGACTCACTTCCAGAGTTATACTTTTTTTTCTAATTTTATTTTTTATTGCATTTTAGGTTTGGGGGTACATGTGAAGAACATGCAAGATTGTTGCATGGATACACACATGGCAGTGTGATTTGCTGCCTTCCTCCCCATCACCTATATCTCCCCATGCTCTCTCTCCCCAACTCCCCACCCCCAGCTGTCCCTCCCTTATTTCCCCCCAACAGACCCCAGTGTGTGATGCTTTCCTCCCCTGTGTCCATGTGTTCTCATTGTTCAACACCCACCTATGAGTGAGAACATGCAGTATTTCATTTTCTGTTCTTGTGTCAGTTTGCTGAGAATGATAGTCTCCAGGTTCATCCATGTTCCTACAAAGGACATGAACTCATTGTTTTTGATAGCTGCATAATATTCCATGATATATATGTGCCACATTTTCCCTGTCCAGTCTATCATTGATGGGCATTTGGGTTGGTTCCATGTCTTTGCTATTGTAAACAGTGCTGCAATGAATATTCATGTTCATGTGTCCTTATTGTGGAACGATTTATAATCTACAAAGAACTAAAACAGATTTACAAAAAAAAACAAACAAGCCCTTTCAAAAGTGGGTGAAGGATATGAACAGACACTTTACAAAAGAAGACATACATGAGGCCAACAAACATATGAAAAATTGTCATCACTGGTCATTAAAGAAATGCAAATCAAAACCACACTGAGCTACCATCTCACGCCAGTTAGAATGACGATCATTAAAAAAATATGGAGACAACAGATGCTGGAGCGGATGTGGAGAAAGAGGAACACTTTTACACTGTTGGTGGAAGTGAAAATTAGTTCAACTATTGTGGAAGACAGTGTGGCGATTCCTCAAGGACCTAGAAATAGAAATTCCATTTGACCCAGCAATCCCATTACTGGGTATATATCCAGAGTTATAACTTAAATAAACTGTCCTTCAAATGAGATTCCGCATATGCCAGGAAAAGAATTCTGAAATTTTTCTTTAGTTACTTGCTCCCTTTCTCTGTACCCTGGGGAAAAAGTATGTCTTATGAGAGAAGAGACGGAAAGGTATGCACATGTTGAAAGCAATTGCCTGCTTTGAGGCTCCCGAGAAGTTCTGTCTCTAGACAAGAAATTTATTTTGTTGCCAGTGTTGCCAGTGGAACTTTGTGCAAAATGAAATAAGTTAACCCTGGTTTATTTGATTATTGCTCTAAAAATCATATTGAGTTTGTTGATGGTTACAGTTAAAAGAACATTTTCATCATTCTAGTCCAACCCACTTATTTCATCAACTGGGGAAATCAAGCACAGAGAAAAAATATTTTTTTTTAACTCAGGAATACATGGTAAATTAGAAATTAACCCAAGAATTGAATATATGTTTGTTCTAATTCTAATCAAGTACATTTGCTTCCTCTATGCCACATTGCCTATATTTCTTACTAGTTTCAATCATGCACCAGCTTATATACACCATAAGGGCAGACACCTGGTTTTAATCAGTTTTTCAGAACTACGTATTATAGTACAATATGGATCACAAAACAGATGTTTGCTAAAATATTATCTAAACAAAGTACTTACCACCAGAGAGGTGACAACTAAAAGAGATGATACAGAGACCGAGAGAGAATTGGAGATTGAGGCTTGGGTATGCTCCCAGTTAGAAAGTAGTGTGAACAGAAAGAGCCAGTGAAGAAGTGGTCAAAGAACTAGGAAAAAAAGTGCATCACAGTTGTACGGAAGCCAAGTTAGGAACTTGAAAAACTAGTTTATATAGCCCTGGAGAGCAGGGACCCTATTAACTTTTTTTTTTTTTTTTGGTTATGTTGTCATGTTTGACTCATTTCATCCTAAGCTTCTGGATCTAGGCTACATCCAATTCATATGTTGAAGGAATTTTTCTTAGTACCAGAAAATATGTGACCTATCTAATAATTAACAGAACTGTAAGTTGCAAAGGTTTTTTTCAATATAAGCAACTTGAACTTTCCTCCATGCTGCTAATGCCATACATGAGTTTAGTAAGCATTTCTTGACACTGCTAAGAGCTGTCTGGGAATATTGTGCTGTCAAGCAGAGATTGCCTGAATGAATCTTGGGCTTACAATAATCAAGATATCTATTATCAGAAAAATAACTGAGGCAGCAGAATACTCACCAAAGCTCTGAAGTACCACATCAAATAGATTCTTTTCAGGAGGAATTTGGCCTTGGCCTTAATTACTGTGTATTACACAATAGGTTAAGTAGTGATATCTATATTGCTGCTGATAATAAACCAGGGAAGACCCCTATGTGAGCATATTATTTCAAGATATAGTAATTAGCCTCTAACAAATAAAGATACTTAGGATGATTATTTCTAGGTTCTAAAATTTTACCTTTATCTGTAAAATAAATTGTTACAAAAAAAAAAAATCTGAGGTGATAAAATAAATGTTGTTGATCTTCCCCAACAGTAGAGAGATAGGGTTTGGCTGTGCCCCCACCCAAATCCCATCTCGAATTGTAATCCCCATATCTCCATGTGTAGAGGGAGGGACCCAGTGAGAGGTAATTAGAACATGGGGGTTGTTACTCCCATGCTGTTGACGTGATAGTGAGTGAGTTCTCAGGAAATCTGATGGTTTTATATGTGATTCTTCCCCCTTCATTTTTTTCTTCTCTCTCTTTCGCCTGCCGCTATGTAAGACACACTTCTCCCCCTTCTACCAGGATTGAAAGTTTTCAGAGGCCTCTCCAGTCATGCAGAACTGTGACTCAATTAAATCTCGTTTCTTTATAAATTACCCAGTCTCAGTAGTATTTTAATAGCAGTGTGAGAAACAACTAATACATAAAAGAAAGAATCTAGCAAATCCTTATCCTGTCTACTCTTCATCCTCTATTGCTACTAATAAGCTCTACAGGAAAGCAGCTCCCCTGATGCTAATAAAATGAAGGTAAAGGTAAAATGTATAAACTACTATATTTATAAGCCTAATGCAAGCTGTATGAGATTCAAGAATACTGCTTCAAAGAGCTAACAGTTTAAGGAATATATATCCTTTTTTCACTATTTTTATTTAAACACTATTGAAATAAAATGTTTTATTAATGCATAAAAGGAAACCAACTTCATAAACATGGTATAAACTACTTGGACAGAGACTTATATAGTTACATAAAATAATTAAATTTCCAGAGACATGCAATTTGATAGATTGGTGAAATAATGCTTGCAGCAAGTATATTCCACAAGTATCTGTGTATAGCATATATATATATAATATATATTATGTAATACACATTATATATAATATGTATTATATATACATATAATACATATAATATATATTATATGTAATGTGTATATATACATATAATACATGTTTTATATATAATGTGTAATATATAATATATATAATGTACAATATACATTATATATAATTTGACACTTTGGAAATAAATTTCTTAAGTATAATATAATTATTTAGTTTATGGTAATAATACACAGACCATGTAATTAAAATGTAATAATATTTCACCTCTTAAAATGGGTTCTGTCTGAAATTTAACATTGTAGAAACCTGTAGGTAGCATAAAGTATAAACTTATTTTTAATAATTTTTTTAAAATTCTAATTAAATGGAACATGGTTCTGAAGCCAAAATATAGCAATAATGTAATAAAAATCTCAGGCGACTGAGTAAGGAATAAAGAACAGAGAGATAAAAGAATTTCAACACTATAAAAACACCTCATTCTGACCCTTATCTCCTGTATATTACATAGAACAGAGGAACTGTAAGTATAGTTCTTTAAAATAACAGTTAATCAAAAAATAATATACATTTACACTCTGTAAAAACAATTCAGTACAATTTTTAAGTGAAATATTGAATTATAGCTTAAAGAAGAACTTTCTGAATAATATCGATTTAATTCTATTTAACAAGTATTTATTGGATGCCTGCCCAGAGCTAAGTAGACTCTGCAGGTATCAAAAGCAATAAAAACAAGAGTTCTGCCCCTTAGACTAGCTGTCTCAAATGGAAACCAGACGTATCAACAAATATTTTTAGAAAATGGCACGATTGCTATAGTCTACATATGTACATAATGTTGTGAACTTACAGATTATGGTTTAAGGTTTCCAAGGGAAGCTACAGAGAGAAAACACCCCATATCAGTCTTCAGAAAAGAGATAACCAGGTAGGGAAGCATGGAAAGGACATTCTAGGAATATGACATCCTGATCAAAGATAAGGCAGAATTTTGTGTGCTTGGAGAAGAGCTTAGCTGGAATTTAAAACACTGATTCTCAAACTATAAGGGAGAGAATCAGTCCCATCAAAATATCATGTTGAGTTAAATGAAAATAAGTGATTCTTAGATTCCACTTCTAAAGATTGTATTTCATTATGACTAGGACGTGGCTTAATTATCCCTTTAAAATTTTCTCAACTAATTTTGATACTCAGTATTTTTAATTCAGTACGTTTTGATTGGTGACATTTTAAAGAAGAACTCTGGATAGAGGCCCCTTGCCAGGTGAATAGCTTACTATTTTCTCCCATTCAATACATTGTCTTTTCACTCTGTTGATTGTTTTCTTTGCTGCATAGAAGGTTCTAGTTTAAAACAGACCAGTTGTCTATTTTTGTTTTCGTTGCTTGTGCTTTTGAGGCCTTAGCCATAATTTCTTTGATTAGATCAATGTCCTTAAGTGTTTATTTGATGATTTTTTTACTAGTTTTATAGTTTTATGTCTTGTGTTTAAATTTTTATTTCATCTTGAGTCAATTTCTGTATATGGTGAGATAAAAGAGCACAATTTTATTTTGTTTCATATGAATATACAATTTTCCCAATCCCTTTTGTTAAAGAGGGCATCCTTTTTCCAATATATATCCTTGGTATCCTTACAAAAAATCAGTTGGTTTTAAATATGTGAACTTATTTCTGGATTCTCTATTTTGTTTCATTGATCTATGTGTCTGCTTTTATATCAAGGCTATGATGCTTTGGTTATGATGGACTTATATTTTGAAGTGAAGTGGTGTAACACCAATAGTTTTGTTCTTTTTTTTAATCAAGACTACTATAAATATTTAGACTTTTTGGTTCTATATAAATTTTATGATTGATTATTCTACTTCTGTGAAAAAATGATCTTGGATTTTGACAGCAATTGCATTAAATCTGCAGATTGCTTTGGGAAAAGTTCATCTTAACAATATTAATTCTTTCAATTCATGAGCATAGGATGCCTTTCCAGTTGTATGTATCCTTTTCAATTTATTTTATCAATGCTTTGTAATTTTCCCTGTAGAGCTCTTTTACATTATTAAATTTATTACCAGGTATTTTATTTTTTGTAGCGATTGTAAATGTGATTGCCCTCTTGATTTTATTCTCAGCTAGTTCATTTTTGGTATATACAAACACTACTGATTTTTGTATATTGTTTTTATCCTGCAACATTACTGAATTTATTTATCAGATATTAGAGATTTTAGGTGGAGTGTTTACATTTTCCTTGATATAAAATCGTATTGTCAGCTCAGAAGAACAATTTCACTGTCCTTTTTCCAATTTTAATGTTTTTTATTTTGTTATTTTGCTTGATTGCTCTAGCTAAATCTTCCAGTAAAATGCCAAATAAGAGTGGTAAAAGTTGGCATCTTGTCTTGTTCCAGTTCTTAGAGAAAAGCCATTCAACTTGTCCACATTCAGGATAATGTTATCTGTTGGTTTGTCATATATGGCTTTTATTTATTTATTTTTTTTTCTTACTTTCGTTTTAGGTTCAGGGGTACATGTGCATGATTGTTATGTAAAATTGTGTCACAGCGTTTTTTTGTACAGACTATTAAATCACACAGGTACTAAGCCTAGTACCCAATAGTGATTTTTCTGCTCCTCTCCCTAATTCCACCCTCAACCCTAAAGGAGGCCCCAGTGTCTCTGTGTGTGTGTGTGTGTGTGTGTGTGTGTGTGTGTGTGCATATGTGTGTGAGAGAGAGTTCTCATCATTTAGCTGACACTTATAAGTTAGAACATGAAGTATTTGGATTTCTCTTCCTGCATTAGTTTGCTAAGGATAATGGCCTTCAGCTCCATCCATGTTCCTGAAAAGATATGATCTTATTCATTTCAGTGGCTGCATAGTATTCCATGGTATATATGGACAACAGTTTCTTCATTCAATCTGTAATTGATGGGTATTTAGGTTGATTCTGTGTCTTTGCTATTGTGAATACTCTGCAAAAAACATTTGCATACATATGTCTGTATGGTAGAATGATTTATATTCCTCAGGGTATATATCCAATAATGGGATTGCTGAGTCAAATGATGGTTCTGTTTTTAGCTGTTTATGGGATTTCCACACTGCTTTCCACAATAGTTAAACTAATTCACACTCCCATCAACAGTGTATAAGTGTTCCATTTTCTCTGCAACTTTTCCCCCAACTATTATTTTCTTTTACTTTTTAATAAAAGCCATTCTGACTCGTGTGAGATGGTATCTCATTGTGGCTTTGATTTTTTAATCACTCTGATTAAAATATAATCAGTAATATTGAGCTTTTCTTCATATGTTTGCTGGTTGTATGCCTGTCTTCTTTTGAAAAGTATCTGCTCATGTCTCTTACCCATTTTTAATGGGGTTGTCTGTCTTCAGATGACATAATTCTATATCTAGAAAACCTTAGTCTTGGCCTAAAAGCTTCTGCTGATAAACAACTCCAGCAAAATTTCAGGATATAAAAATCAGTTTACAAGATTTAATAATATTGCTATACACCAACAACAGCTAAGCTGAGGGCCAAATCAGGAATGCTATATCATTCACAATTGTCACAAAAATAATAAAATACTGAGGAATACAGCTAATCAGGGAGGTGAGAGAGCTCTATAATGAATTAGAAACCACCACTCAAAGAAATTAGAGAAGACACAAGGGGATAGGAGGAATCAAAAGCATTTAAATGTCCATACTGCCCAAAGCAAATTACAGACTCAAGGCTACTTCTATCAATCTAACAATGGCATTCTTCACAGAACTAGAAAAAACTATTTTAAAATTCACATTGAACCAAAAACAATCCCCAATAACCAAGGCAATTTTAAACAAAAAGAATTAAGCTGGAAGCATTATGTTAATTACCTGGCTTAAAACTATACTATAGAGCTACCTTAGACAAGACAGCATGATACTGGTACAAAGACACCTAAATGAATATTTGGCTTTTATTATGTTGAGGTATATTCCTTCCATACCTAGTTTGTTGAGAGTTTATATCATAAGAGAATGTTGAATTTTATCAAATTATTTTTCTGTGCCCACTGTGATGGTCAAATGGTTTTGGAATTTATTCTTTCGATGAGATATATCACATCTATTCGGTTGCATATGTTGAAAGATCTTTGCATCTTGTGGGATAAAATCCACTTGATCACAGTGCATTGTATTTTTGTTGTGCTGTTGAATTTAGTTTGCAAGTATTTTGTGAGAGGATTTTGGTTTCTATGTTCACACAGACATTGGTCTATAGTTTAGTTTTTTGTTGTACTGTCTTAATCTGGCTTTGGTATCCTGATAATATTGGTCTTGTAGAATTAGTTGAGAATTCCCTCCTCTCCAATTTTTTTTAAAAGAGTATTAAGAGAATTGATAATACATTTTTTTGAAAGTTTGGTAAAAGTCAACAGTAATGCAATTTGTCCTTGGACTTTTCTTTTGGGGGAGACATTATTTTTGCTATTTCAGTCATGTTCCTTGTTATTGGTGTAGTCATGTTTTATATTTCTTCCTAATTCAGTCTTGATAGGTTCTATGTATATACAAATTTACTGTTTTCTCTTGGTTTTCCCCTTTTCTGTACAGTTATTCAGAATAGTATTTGATAAGCTTTTCTATTTCTGTAGTATTTATCATAATGTCTTTATCCATATCTGCATTTTTAAGTTGGTTATGTTCTCTCTTTTTGTTTATTCTAGAAAGAGGTTAATCAATTTTATTCATCTTTTAAGAGGCCAACTTTTTGTTTAATTGGTTTTTTGTATTATTTTCATAAGTCTCTATTTCAGTTAGTTCTGCTATGATCTTTATCATTTTTTTCTATTTCGAATTCTGAGTTTGGTTTGTTTTAATGTTTTAGTTTCTTGAGGTCTACCATTGGATTTTTTATTTGAAATATTTTCACTTTTTTGATGTTGACATTTATTGCTATAAAATTCTCACCTAGTACTTCTTTTGATGTGGTCCATAAATTTTAATACGTTGTATTTCAATTACATTTGCTTCAAGAAAGTTTTGATGTCAAATTCTGTCTTGAGCCAATGCTTATTCAGGAGCATGTTGTTTTGATTTCTATGTATGCATGGTGAAGATCAGAGATCCAAAAGGAAACAGCTGCCTTTCTCACAATACTCCATGCAAGGATCTGGTACAAAGATGAATGTTGCTCTAGAAAACCACATGAATCACCTATGTAGTAAACACAGTACTTACAGAATTTACAAACTTCAGGCCAAGGTGAATTGAGAATATGGGTGCATCCCTTCTGCTCTGCTTTCATCAGAAGGACATATAGCCAACTCTAAACATTAGTTTCCCCAGGGTCTAATCAGGGGGAAAATGCTGACACTAGCATCAGGAGAAAGATCAAATACAATAAATGAGAATAGCTGCTCTCCTGACACATATAGCTTTTAAAAATTGAATCTCATGGCACCTACTGTCTTGTCACCTGTTTCTTCTGTTATATATTACCAGTGCATATCAATGCCAATATGTACGCTTCTACAAAATAATTTTTGATAGCTTCATAAAATGTCACTGATTAGAGGCATTGTGTTTTAGGCAATCTTTATGTGGGAGAAAATAAAGGCAATTTTTTCCCTTACATTATTTGTGTGTGTGTTTAAATAGTTTTATTCCATTATAAAGAATACTGCTCACACTTGATTTTTACAATAAGTGTATAGAAGCAAAATAATTGAGTTAAAGAGTGTGGGAAATATTAAGATCCATGAGACACTATGCTAAGTTGCTTTTCTAATTTCTATTTCTGCCAAAGGAGTAAGATATGGTCATTTTTCTTTGGTACCCTTACTACCACTAAATGTATTATTTATTTATTGCTGCATCATAAATTACCACAAAAATAACAGATTAAAACAACACACATCTGTTATCTTACAGTTTCCGTTTATCAGTAATCTTGGCTTGGTTAAGCTATATTCTCTACTTCAAGGTGTCATTAAACTGAAATCAAGATGTCAGCTAGGCTGTGTTCTTATCTGTACATGCGACTGGAGAAGAATTCACTTCTAAGCTCATCCAGATTCTTGGCAGAATTCATTACCTCATAGCCAAAAGACTGAGAGAGCTTCCTTGATTTTTTTAGCAGGAAGCCTCCCTTAACTTCCCTGCAATGTGTTATCCTGTATAAGCAGTCCACAATATAACATCTTACCTTTTTAAGGCCAATAGAGGTGCAAAATAATGCTGGCTGGCAAAACATTATTATATAACATAATCATGTGAGTGATATACCATCACCTTTGCCAGTCTACTGGTTAGAAGCATGTCACATACCCAACCCAAGCTTTAGCATAGGGTTTTGTACAACGGTATGGACACCATGAGGCAGAAGCAATAGAAGGACAATTTAAAAGCTGTCAAGCACACTAGATATTAACATTTTTAAAATTTTTATAAATTTAATATGTATTTCTTGTTTTAATTTACACTTTAATTTGTACTCCTATGGCTTTGATAATTAAAATAAGTTTTAAAGGAAAAAGTCATTAACAATATTAAATGCTGCTTACAGAAAAAGTAAATAATATATAAATTTCACAGCTTAACTGAAATTAACCATAAATTACCTAGAACTCTTTCTGTACTGACTTTAAAATTAATCAGGCATCAAAATAATTTCCAGAGAAGTAATAATTTCATAATGTTTATGAGAATGTTCTCTGGAGCTAGAATGCCTAAGTTTGAACATTAGCTCTGCTGTTTACAAGCTATGTGACTTTGGTTTGCTCCTTACTCTCTCTGAATCTCAGTATTCTTATTTGTAAAGTCTGGAAGATATTAATAAATATTTAATGTTACAAAGAACTTTCTAAGCACATTAGCAATATTTAACCTATTTAAAGCTTACTAACCTTATGAAATAGAAAATTTTATATATATTACCTTAGGGTGTGGTGAGGATTTACTTAATCTAAGCAAAGACATTAGAACAGCACCATGCATATAAGCACAATAAAAGTTATCATTCTTATGATATACATTGTATTGCATTCATATTAGTCTTCTCAGTGATACAAATATAATGTTTAAACCCTCCCCCAAATTATTAAGAGAGTAATACATACATAAGAAAAGTGAAATCAAAATCACAGATACTTAATTAGGTACCACACGGTCAAGTGACACATGTGATGTTTAAATTAAGAAAATCTAGGAACCTCTCTTAAAAGCAGCAAGCCATCAAGTATTTTTTAAAAATTGTTATGATTTTGTTCTAGATAAGTTTGAGGAATGAGAAATTACAAATTAGTAAAACAGCAGGTTCAATGGTAAGAAATGGAATGCCCAAGGTTAGCCTCTGACAACAAATTAAACAATATATATAACAAAAACAGGTGCTCAGGCCTGACAGGAAAGCTTATACCAGAATATGGTTGTCCTTGATGAACTGTATTAATTTGTGAGTATTCATCTAAACATCTTTCCTGTCATTACGTATTCAGCAAACAAAATGGTGACTTGTCATAATGAACATAGTAGCTCAATAAGAACATCAAATTCAGTGCTAAATTGTTTATAATCCATATGAGGAAGAAAACAATTGAATGTCTTCCAGCTTTCATTTCCTCTAATTTATCACCAATTAATCCCTTAAAACCTACTTCATGCACAGTACCTCCCCAGGCATTTACAAGCTCCTAAAATGTCTGTTATCATTTATCATAAAAAGACATAGTACCTCGCATTTTTAGGTGAATATCAAGTATATAAATTATGATTTTCAATAAGAGTGCAGGCTCTTGGCTGTGGAAGAACTCTGATTTATAGCAGGAAAAAACATTATTATTTATTGAGCGCCTCATACATTTCTGACATGCTGTGAAGTGTGTTGACACATATTTTTGCATTAAACTCTCACCACCACCATTCACTGTAAGCCTGGTATCCAGAATCCAATGATCTTGCTAAATGATTAGAACAGTTTGTGCTGATGAAATATACATATTCTATTTTCATTGATTTATCTAAAATATGACAAAAATGACAAGAAGTGGGCCTTACCACTTGTAGTTCATTGTACTCACATAAGCACAGACAACAGCATCCTTAGCTCATTAAATTCTAGTGATTTAAAATGAGATGTGAATTGGATATGGAAGAAGTAAGTATGCATGTGAGAGAATGCACACTAAAAGGCAGGAAGTATAAAGCCTTTATCCAGGTACTAAGCCTTGCTCTGCTACTCGTATAGTCCAGACAATAGCAAAAATACAATGTTTTTAGTTAGTATCTCTTATAGCCAGACACTCTTCTATGCATATCTATTAGTTCATTCAATCTTCACAACAACATGAAGTAAGTACTATTATCAACTATGTTTTATATAGGAGAAAACTTGTCCTAGTAGAAGACAACTTAAAAGTTTCACTTCAGAGGATCTTTTTGCTTGCTCATTAATTTTGAAATGTGATTGGTTTCTCCCCAGCCCCTGCCTTCTGCCCCAGCCCTTTGGATATTTCAGAATAAAATTATAGAAAGAAGTGCCTTATCAGTAATTTTTGTGTATAATATACTTATTCATCATTACTTGTCACCATTTCTTAATATGAATAGTAGCTAGTCTCAAAAAACATCAGGAATATTACCTAACTGTACTTCAGCCTATAAACCTATAGAATGTCAATGCAGTTTTATAAATCTTTAATTTACAGGGAAGTTATTGTTATATAGTGGCTATAAAGTGTTTTAAGAAATTTAAAATGGTCTACATGGGTGAAGATGAACCAAGTAAAATACTTGCTAGATGGAAGAACTTATTTCTCCTGTTTGTCTTTAATATGTTTCTTAAAAACTATGTTTACTCCAAAACCAATTCTATATTTTTCTATTGTCACAGTATCAGACAAAAATTTCTCTACCCTTCTTTTTTTTATTATTTTTTTAACATGGAGTCTGGCTGTGTCACCCAGGCTGGAGTGCAGTGGTGTAATCTCGGCCCACTGCAACCTCTGCCTCCTGCGTTCAAGCGATTCTACTGCCTCAGCCTCTGGAGTAGCTAGGACTACAGGAATGAGCCACCATGCCAGGCTAATTTTTTTGTATTTTTAGTACTGACAGGATTTCACTGTGTTAGCCAGGATGTTCTCGATCTCCTGACCTTGTGATCCGCCTGCCTCCACCTCCAAAGTGCTGAGATTACAGGTGTGAGCCACCACACCCAGCCTTCTGTACCCTTCTTTAACTGGGCCTTCCTGCTTCTCGGGTTCTTTATAATAACTCATTCAAGTAAAAAGAGATTGCTTTTGGTGTTATTCATATTCATTGAAATGGGTAGCCACAGAAGGCATGGAAAGGCAAGGGACGTATAGGGATATAAAAAAGTAGAAACTAATGTATGCACTGCAGCAGAGCAATATGCAGAAAAGAAGCAGGGAGCAGAATTTGAAGTCAGAGGAAGGATGAAGAGTAAGTCTACCAGGGTAGTCCCTCTTGCCACTGAGAGCCCGTGAGAATTCCCAGCAGCAGTAACCAAAGAGAAGCAGATTTGTCCCAACATAGAGTTAAATATTCAAGAAACTCAACTTTGACAATAGGGAGCATTACTTCCAGAGGGGAACGTGCACTCATGCTGCCATAACTTCAGAAAGTTGTTTTTGACATAGACAACTACACTTTCTTTGTAATTCTCAACCTATTAATTACGCATACGTGGATACAGCAATTGTGTAGAATCTTCAAAAACAGCAATTCATCATGTTTTTTTCCACAACGAAAAAATGTTCTTTTTTCCTTTTTTGATGGGTTTCCCACACTAAGAAACCAAGATGTTAGGATTCCAGCGTTCTCTCCAGCTTATCGGTATGCTATGAGAGACATTTGCTAAAAATAACAGGGAAATAAACATAAGCCCATGTATTGGAAACAACACTGGGCCCTTCGTGACTGATTTTCGTTTTTCAAAGACAGCTTTACCAAGACTTAGATATTTCACTTAGCAACTTTACCATTTGAAAGATATGGAATCTTGTCTTATTGCTTCTAAAATACATGTAAAACTTTTATTTGAGGGGCTACGTAGCTTCAGTGCGTTGACAATACTTAAGACTCAAATTTTAATAAGATGATGCTCATTTTACAGATATCAAAGCTCAGATTCAGGTTGCTTAGAAACATTCTTTTTTCTTTTTTTACACAGCTAATGTGAAGGTCAGCATGTTGTTTGAAATCTAGGTTCAATTCCAAAGTTTATGTCTCTTTTAAAAATAGTGTTTATGTTCTTTCCTACATAAATGGGTTACTTTTTTAAAATTTTATTATTTTTTTCATTAGTTATTGGGGTACAGGTAGTATTGGGTTACATAAGCATATTCTTTAGTGGTGACATTTTGCTGCCCGCATCACCCGGGCAGTACACCCTGCACCATATTTGTAGTCTTTTTTCCCTCACCCCTCTCCCATTCTTCCCGCCAAATTCCCAAAGCCCATTGTATCATTCTTATGCCTTTTCATCTTCATAGATTAGCTCCCACATATCAGTGAGAATATTCGATGTTTGGATTTCCATTCCTGAGTTACATAACTTAGAATAATAGTCTCCAATCTCATCCAGGTCATTGCAAGTGCTGTTAATTCATCCCACTGTATGGCTGCATGGTATTCCAACATATATATATATATATATACACATACAAATGTATACATACATATATATACATACATATATATGCATACATATATATACATATATACATACATATATACACACATATATACACATACATATCATATATATGTGTGTGCATGCATAGATATATATGTGTGTCACAGTTCTTTACTGATTGATTGATAACATTTAGATTCATTCCATGATCTTGCTATTGTGAATTGTGCTGCTCTAAACATGCATGTGCCAGTATCCTTTTTAAATGACTTCCTTTCCTCTGGATAGACACCCAGTAGTGGGATTGCTGGATCAAATCATAGTTCTGCTTTTAGTTTTTAAAGAAATTTCCACACTGTCTTCCATAGTGGCTGTACTATTTCACATTCCCATCAGCAGTGTAGAAGTGTTCCCTCTTCACCTCATCCACGCTAATATCTACTATTTTTTGACTTTTTGATTATAGCCATTCTTGCAGGAGTACGGTGGATTATGTAGAAAAAGATAAATGGGTCCCAAATAGAGCAATAAAAATAAGTAAATGAATGTTTTCATGAGAAATATTTAAAGAACCTTATGGTTTTCTGCACTACGAAAAATTACTATAAAATGTAACTGACATGTCTTCATATTACCAGTAACTAAAAATGAGAATGTTGTTTCATGTGAAAGAAAAAAAAAAGAAACACTTTAAAAATTAGAAAAGTATATCTGCTGTTTAAGTGCAGAAGACCTAGAGAAAAGGACCAGTTGAAGTGTCTGTTTCTGAAACACTTCAAGTAAAACATGAAAGAGACATAGTTGGAGAAGATGCTCTCTTTATGGGCCTTTCAATGTTATTATCCTGTGATTCTATTACCTAATATTTTATAAATCAAAAGTCCCTAGTGGTTTATGATCATTTTTGCCTACCAGTAGAATCAGGAGTATGAAGCATTAAAATATCTTGACTGGGTGGGGTGCAGTGGCTCACACCTGTAATCCTAGCACTTTGGGAGGTCAAGGTGGGTGGATCACGAGGTCAGGGGTTCAAGACCAGCCTGACCAAGATGGTGAAACCCTGTCTCTACTAAAAATACAAAAATTAACCAGGCACAATGGCAGGCACCTGTAATTCCAGGGGGCTGAAGCAGAAGAATCGCTTGAACCCAGGTGGCAGAGGTTGCAGTTAGCCGAGATTACACCACTGCCCTCCAGCCTGGGTGACACAATGAGACTCTGTCTCAAAAAAAAGAAAATCTTGCTTGTTCCATGAAATTAATCTTAATACAGTATAATAAGATATATTGATCCTTTTTTAATTTAACAGGTCTAGTAATAAAATAAGGTGTGCTTGAGCAGCATTAGTGAAACTATTCTTTTCCTAAATGACATAAGGAAGATCCTATTGAGATACACTCATTTATATAAACCTTTTTCTCTCATGCCTCGCAACTTCAATTCATCAGATAGGATCGAACAAAGATTTCCCTCAAGTCATAGGTCACAACGTGTGAAAGAAATAAAAACATGTTATTACCTACAAATACCTGATTCTTCAATAACACCATTTTAATAGTACTTCACTCTTGTCAACTCATTAGAGTGCATTATTTGTTCATAGCTGAATGTATTTCTCTCCTTATTCCATTGAGGTAATTTATTTGCCTTTCAAAGTTCAGTGCTCAGTCTTCAATTAGACTGCTTGTCTGCTCTAAGATTGCTCTTTTCTATAAAGCTTGTAAAACGAACACTTTCACAACCTTGGGAGTCAACACTTGTGGGACAGCTAAATATATCCTCTATAAATTAAGGAAATAATATCTCACTGTAAACCTTAAAGGAAACAAATCCATGGTATATTGAGGCCTCAATCATGGCTGGGACTGCTTGGCAAGAGGAGAAGTGAAAAGAAAAAGAGACCTAGGAACATTCTCTGAAGAAATTCAGTATTAATACTTTATGAAAATAACGCTGCATAAAATATGAAGTTGGCTCTAACACTGAAGAGGAGCAATAAATGCATATTTGTAGAAAATATTTATCCCTTAAAACAAGATAATGTTTCAGTCACAATCTAGAACATTATTATTATTTTGGAGACAGAGTCTTACTCTTGTCGGCCAGGCTGGAGTGTAGTGGGGTAATCTCAGCTCACTGCAACCTCCATCTCGCAGGCTCAAGCAATTCTCCTGCCTCAGCCTCCTCAGTAGCTGAGATTACAGGCGCCCACCATCACACCCAGCTAATTTTTGTGTTTTTAATACAGATAGGGTTTCACCCTGTTAGTCAAGCTGGTCTCAAACTCCTGACCTCAGGTGATTCACCTGCCTCAGCCTCCCAAACTGCTGGTATTACAGCCATGAGTTACCACGCCCAGAAAATCTACTACCCCATTAATATTAATCATAAAATAAACCCATGAATCCATAGAGTATTATTAAGGTATTCTAAGCTTTCTGTGTGCCTTACAAAATTACAACCTTCAAACTTTGTCGATATCCTGAATTTTGTGTTGATTACTGGCTCATTTTTTGTTTTTTCCCAAATATGTATGCACTGTTGAAATATCTATTACTTATTTTTGCTTTTTTACTTTTTAAAATTTATATATATTTTTATTTATTTATTTTATTTTTTTGTTTCTTTTTTCTACCCAACTTTTTTTTTTTAATTGCATTTTAGCTTTTGGGGGACATGTGAAGAACATGCAAGATTGTTACATACATACACACACCGCAGTGTGATTTGCTGCATTCTTCCCCATCATCTATATCTGGCATTTCTCCCCATGCTGTCTCCCCATTACCCCCTGACAGACCCCAGTGTGTGATGCTCCCTTCCCTGTGTCCGTGTGTTCTCATTGTTCAACACCCACCTATGAGTGAGAACATGTGGTGCTTGATTTTCTGTTCTTGTGTCAGTTTGTGAGAATGATAGTTTCCAGGTTCATCCATGTCCCTACAAAGGACACGAACTCATTGTTTGTGATGGCTGTATAATATTCCATGGTGTGTATGTGCCACATTTTCCCTGTCCAGTCTATCATCGATGGGCATTTGGGTTGGTTCCAGGTCTTTGCTATTATAAACAGTGCTGCAAGGAACATTCATAGTAGAACGATTTATAATCCTTTGGATATATACCCAGTAATGGGATTGCTGGGTCAAATGGAATTTCTATTTCTATGTCCTTGAGGAATCGCCATACTGTCTTCCACAATGGTTGAACTAACTTACTCTCCCACCAACAGTGTAAAGTGTTCTTATTTCTCCACATCTTCTCCAGCATCTGTTGTCTCCAGATTTTTTTAATGATTGCCACTCTAACTGGTATGAGATGGCATCTCAATGTAGTTTTGATTTGCATTTCTCTAATGACCAGTGATGATGAGCATTTTTTCATATGTTTGTTGGCCTCATGTATGTCTTCTTTGGTAAAGTGTCTGTTCATATCCTTTGCCCACTTTGGAATGGGCTCGTTTTTCTCTTGTAAATCTGTTTTAGTTCTTTGTAGATTCTGGATATTAGTCCTTTGTCAGATGGATACATTGCAAAATTTTTTCCTATTCTGTTGATTGCCAGTTTACTCTAATGACTGTTTCTTTTGCTGTGCAGAAGCTGTGGAGTTTGATTAGGTCCCATTTGTCTGTTTTGGCTTTTGTTGCCAATGCTTTTGGTGTTTTAGTCATGAAGTCCTTGCCTACGCCTATGTCCTGAATGGTTTTGCCTAGGTTTTCTTCTACGGTTTTTATGGTGTTAGGTCTTATGTTTAAGTCTTTAATTGATCTAGAGTAATTTTAGTGTAAGGTGTCAGAAAGTGGTCCAGTTTCTGCTTTCTGCACGTGGCTAGCCAGTTTTCCCAACACCATGTATTAAACAGGGAATCCTTTCCCCATTGCTTGTTTTTGTCAGGTTTGTCAAAGATTGGATGGTTGTGGATGTGTGGTGCTGCCTCCGAGGCCTCTGTTCTGTTCCATTGGTCTATATCTCTGTTTTGCTACCAGTATCATGCTGTTTTGATTACTGTAGGCTCATAGTATAGTTTGAAGTCAGGTAGTTTGATGCCTCCCACTTTGGTCTTTATGCTTATAATTGACTTGGCTTTGTGGGCTCTCTTTTGGTTCCATATGAAATTAAGGTGGTTTTTTCCAGTTGTGTGGAGGTCATTGATAGCTTGATGGGGATAGCATTGAATCTGTAAATTACTTTGCATGGCCATTTTCAAGATATTGATTCTTCCTAACCATGAACATGGAATATTTCTCCATCTGTTTGTGTCGTCTGTTATTTCACTGAGCAGTGGTTTGTAGTTCTCCTTGAAGAGGTGCTTTACATTCTTTGTTAGCTGTATTCCTAGGTGTTTTATTCTCTTTGTAGCAATTGTGAATGGCAGTTTATTCTTGATTTGGCTCTAACTCTGTCATTGGTGTATAGGAATGCTTGTGATTTCTGCACATTGATTTGTATCCCAAGACTTTTCTGAAGTTGCTTATCAGTTTCAGGAGATTTTGGCTTAAGATGACGGTGTCTTCTAGATATACAATCATGCTGTCTGCAAAGAGAGACAATTTGACTTCCTCCTTTCCTATTTGAATACCCTTTATTTCTTTTCCTTGCCTGATTTCTCTGGCTAGAACTTCCAAAACCATATTGAATACGAGTGGTGAGAGAGGGCATCCTTGTCTAGTGCCAGATTTCAAAGGAAATGCTTCCAGTTTTTGCTCATTCAGTATGATATTGGATGTTGGTTTGTTGTAAATAGTTTTTATTATTTTGAGATACGTTTCGTCAATACCTAGTTTATTGAGGGTTTTTAGCATAAAGGGCTGCTAAATTTTGTCAAAGGCCTTCTTTGCATCGATTGAGATAGTCATGTGGCTTTTGTCTTTGGTTCTGTTTATGTGGTTAATTATGTTAACAGACTTGTGTAGGTTGAACCAGCCTTGCATCCCTGGGATGGAGCCTACATGATCATGGTGGATAAGCTTTTTGATGTGCTGTTGCAATCGGTTTGCCAGTATTTTATTGAAGACGTTTGCATCTATGTTCATCATGGATATTGGCCTGAAGTTTTCTTTACTTGCTGATTCTCTTCCAGGTTTTGGTATCAGGATGATATTGGTCTCATAAAATGATTTGGGAAGGATTCCCTCTTTGTGGATTGTTTGGAATAGTTTCAGAAGGAATGATACCAGCTCCTCTTTGTATGTCTGATAGAATTCAGCTGTGGGCCGGGCACAGTGGCTCAAGCCTGTAATCCCAGCACTTTAGGAGGCCAAGGCAGGTGGATCACGAGGTCAAGAGATCAAGACCATCCTGGTCAACATGGTGAAACCCTGTCTCTCCTAAAAATACAAAAAATTTGCTGGGCATGGTGGTGCCTGCTTGTAATCCCAGCTACTCAGGAGGCTGAGGCAGGAGAATTGCCTGAACCCAGGAGGTGGAGGTTGCCATGAGCCGATATCGCACCATTGCACTCTAGCCTGGGTAACAAGAGTGAAACTCTGTCTCAAAAAAAATAAAAAAAAAAAAAAAAAAAGAATTCGGCTGTGAACCCATCTGGACCTGGGCTTTTTTTGGGTTGTATGCTCTTAATTGCTGCCTCAACTTCAGGCCTTGTTATTGGTCTATTCAGGGTTTCGACTTCTTCCTGGTTTAGGCTTGGGAGCATGCAAGTGTCCAGGAATTTATCCATTTCTTCCAGGTTTAGTAGTTTATGTGTATAGAGTTGTTTGTAATAATCTCTGATGAGGTTTGTATTTCTATGGAATCCCTGGTGATATCCCCTTTATCATTTTTATTGCATCTATTTGATTATTCTCTTTTACTTTTATAGAAATGAAATAATGAACTTATTATTGTGTGACTTGGTTTTCCTCAATATCATTTTTTCAGATACATTCATGTTAACACATAAAGAAGTAGTTCATTGTTTGCTATTGCTATCTGTTATCCCATCATACAAATAAAGTACATATTTATCCATTCTAAGATTAATAGACATCTAGCTTCTTTCTAGTTTGAAGCTCCTGTGAACAAGTTGTTTTGGATATTCTCTACATATCTATGAGATTATTTGCATAAGAGTTTCTGTAGGGGTGTGTATGTGTGTGTGTGTGTGTATTTATGAAATTGATAGCTAAATGGTTTGCTCATATTCATTTTAACAGATAATATAAAATAGATTTTCAATGTTGTTTTGACAATTTAAATTTTCACCAACTATTTGAGTTTTGTGATGCTCTATATTTGTTTTCTTTCAGTTACTGGTATAATTAAGGTATTCATATATTCTGGATACATTTCTTTGTCAGTTTTGTATCACACATACTTTCTCAAATATATGATTTATCTCTTTATTCCTTTTATTGTGTCTCTTATTAAATACAAATTCTTAAGTGTAACTAAATTAGACAAAATGATGAGCTTCTTATATCATATTTAGAAAACTTTCCTACTAACCTACAGCAAGTGTCAGGAAACTAGAGCCAACTATCAAATTCTGGGTTGGTATAAGCTTATGGCATCTTATCTTTTTAAATACAGAGTATATATATATATATATAAATTTAAAAATAAATAAAAATATGCAACATAGATTGTATATAAACTACAAAGCCTAAAGTATTCACTTTCAGGTCCTTTTCAGAAAAAGTTTGCTGCCTGTCTTGGGACCATAACAACAGTCACTAATACCAACACTGTCCAGAAATTTCTCTGGTGATAAAATGTTCTGCAATCAATGCTATGTAATATATTAGCCAATGGTCATATGTGTCTATTGGATGCTTTCACTTAATGCATTGAAAAATGGTAATTTTAGTTTTATTTAATTAATTATTTCAAATTTTAATTGCTACATGTAGTTAGCGGTCATTGTATTAAGCAGTGCAGTCCTATGTTTTTCCAGAAGTTTTAATGTTTTGCCTTTCCAAATTAAATCTCTAATCCAGTCAGAATAGATTTTTATATGTGACATCACAGGCAAAATTTCATTTTCTCATTAATTTTCCCAAGCATTTTCTTATCATGGTAGAAACAGTAATATACATGTAGCACAGTAGGGTAGATGTGTGTGATAGCTGCAGGCCAGATACTGATGGCAGCTTCAGAAAATCATCGCCTATTTTTTTTTAAATGATCACTTACATAACCCTTACCATACACTAATTTTACTTCTAAACACTACAAAATTTAACTACAGATGCTTCTAAACATGAGGGCATGTCCTGATAAACACATTATGTATAAAAATATCATAAGAAGAAAATGTATTTAATTCTGACAGTGCAGAAGATGGTCCCCAAATTATCATGGTTCAAATTATAATTTTTTGAGTGTGATTACATGAAAATTATATGCATTCAGTAGAAAACATAGCCTCATTGTAACTTATAGTCCTCCTCGACTTACAACGTGGTTGACTTCAGATAAGTACATCACAAATGAAAATATCATAAGTATTCAATTTATCAATGATGGGCATTTATATTGATTCTATCTTTTCTATTGTTAATATTGCTGCCCATGCATTTATCTTTATAGAATAATTTGTATTTCTTTGGATACATACCCAGTAATGGGATTGCTGAGTCAAATGGTATTTCTGCCTCTATGTCTTGAGAAATTGCCACATTGTCTTTCACAATAGTTGAGCTAATTTAATACTCCCACCAACAGTATAAAAGCACTCCTTTTTCTCTGCAACCTCAGCAGCATCTGTTGTTGCTTGACCTTTTAATAATAGCACTTCTGACTGGCATGAGATGGTATCCCATTGTGGTTTTGATTTTCATTTCTGTAATCATCAGTGATGATGAGCTTTTTTTCATATGTCTGTTGGCCACATGTATATTTTCTTAGAGAACATGTGGTACATATACATCACAAAATACTATGCAACCATGAAAAGGAATGAGATCATGTCCTTTGCAGGGACATGGATGGAGTTGGAAGCCATTATCCGTAGGAGACTAATGCAGGAACAGAAAAGCAAACACCACATGTTCTTTCTTAAAATGTAAGCTGAATGATGAAACACATGGATCCATGGGAGGGGGAGAAACATACACTGGGGCCTGTTGGTGGGGGTAGAAGGGGTGTGGGAGGGAGAACATCAGGAAGAATTAGCTAATGGATGACGGGTTTAATAACTAGGTGATGGGATGGTCTGTGCAGCAAAACACCATGGCACATCTTCATTTATGTAACAAACCAGCCCATGTACCCATGAACATTAAGTTGAAGGAAAAAAAACGAATTTGAATAGAAGTTAAGTAAAACCATCATGGCTGGGCACAGTGGCTCACATCTGTAATCCCAGTACTTTGGGAGGCCAAGGTGGGCAGATCACATGAGGTTAGAAGTTCGAGACCAGCCTGATATGGAGAACTCCCGTCTCTACTAAAAATATAAAAAATTAGCCAGACATGGTGGCACATGTCTGTAATTCCAGCTACTTGGGGAGACTGAGGCAGGAGAATCACTTGAACCTGGGAGGCAGAGGTTTTGGTGAGCTGAGATCACACCATTGCACTCCAGCCTTGGCAACAAGAGCAAAACTTCTCTCAAAAAACAAACAAGCAAACAAACAATGACAAAAACAAAACAAAACAGAAAAACCTTCGTAAGTTGAGCCACTGTAAGTCAGCAACTGGATGTAACTTAATTATCATACTAGCACTATTATTATCCATATTTTTCACATGAGGAAACTAAGAAACACAGAGTCTATCTAAGAACCTATATTAAGTAAGTTCCAGAAGTGGGATCTGGACCCAGGCAGTTTGTCACCAAAGCTCATTCTCTTAAATCGCTACCCTACACTGGTTTAGTAAATAATGACTTCACTTCCAAAATATATTAATTTATTTAAATGTTTTCTTTATTTTCTAATTGCACTGGTTTAGGCCTCTAGTAACTATATTAATGAGACTCTTTCTTCTCTTATGCCATATTTTAAGGTGAATGCTATTGCAGTATGAAATTTGTTGCAATTTCATCAATATATTTTATTAAGTAAAGCAGTTCTCTTCTATTTTCTGTTTGCTAACCTTTTTCATCCTATATGAAATTCATAAAGTTGAAATTGAAACTTTGAAGCAAAAGCTTTTTCTGCATGTTGAAATAATATGGTGCTTCAACTTTAATCTCTTAATTGATGAATTACATTTTTCTAACATGAAGGCAATATTGCATTCTTGGAATAAAAAATCTTACCGTGATTCTATATACACATAAATACTAATATATATGATATATATATGTATATATATGATATATATATGTGTATATAGATGTATATATATATATATATGAATATAGGTGGGGAGGAAATCACTGAGGAAGGGAGGGACACAGGGGGAATATGAATGGGAATTGTTTGCAAATTTTTAAAGATTTTAGCATTCATGTTTATGACAAATACCAGCATAAAACTATCTCATTATAATGTCCTTCTCTGGTTTTGTTATAAATGTTATATGTGCCTCAATAAATCAGTTGAAGAGTATCATTTTTTATTCTCTGAAAATATGTATCATTAAAAGTATTTTTCATTGTTTGATGCATTTTGTTTTCGATTTTATTAACTTTTATTTTAGGTGCAGGATACACATGAAAGGTTGTTACATAGGCAAACTCATATCACGGGGGTTTGTTGTACAAACTATTTCATCACACAGATATTTAGCCCACAACCCAATAGTTATCTTTTCTGCCTCTCTCCGTCCTCCCACCCTCCACACAAAGTATACCCCAGTGTCTGTTGTTCCCTTCTTTGTGTTCATGATTTCTCATAATTGAGCTCCCACTTGTAAATGAGAACAAGCAGTACTGGATTTCTGTTTCTGTATTCGTTTGCTAAGGATAAGATCCTCTAGCTCCATCCCTGTTCCCACAAGAGACATGATCTTGTTATGCTTTATGGCTGCACAGTATTCCATGCTGTATATGTAGCACATTTTGTTTATCCAATCAGTGGGGATTTAGGTGGACTCCATATATTTGCTATTATGAATCGTGCTGCAATGAATATTCTTGTGCATGCATCTTTATGATAGAATGATTTATATTCCTCTGGGTATATAACCAGTAATGGGATTGCTGGGTTTAATAGTAGTTCTGTTTTTAGCCTTTGGAAGAATTATCACACTGATTTCCATAATAGTTGAACTAATTTACACTCCCACCAACAGTGTTTAAGTGTATATTATCCATAAACCTCATCAGTATCTGTTATTTTTTGACTTTTGAATAACAGCCATTTTGACTCTCATGGAGGTTTTGATTTGCACTTCTCTAATGAGTGATACTGAGCTATTTTTACATGCTTTTTGGCCACATATAAGTCTTCTTTCGAAATGTGTCTGTTCACGCCTTTGCCCACTTTTATATTGAACTTTGAGTGCATTTATTGCACATAAATTAAACCTCAAAATTGTTTTAAGAAACTCTAAATGGTCACACAGAATCAAAAGTTGTAATACTTCAGGTTCTGTTTCTTATCTTTACAATTATGATATAATCATCATTTATTTGAAATCTATCATTTAAATGCAAGAATATGTAGTACTACAGTGGTTGGAGACACATGAGCTGATACTGTGTATTCTTGGAAGCACCCATATAGCAGGCGGTTCTCTGAATTACTTTCCATGTGGAATAAAATTGTTTTCCTCTCTTAAATTTGCTTAATGTACTTATAGATGCTGGATATTAGACATTTTCAGATGTATAGTTTGTAAAACTTTTCTCCCATTTTTTAGCTTATCTGTTTACTCTGTTGATAGTTTATGTGGCTGCAAGAAGCATTGAATTAGATCCTATTTGTCATTTTTGGTTTTTCTGCCATTGTTTTTTATGTCTTTATCATGAAATCTTTGCCTATTTCCTGTCCAGTAAGGTATCACCTAGGTTATGTTCCAGGATTTTTACAGTTCTGGGTTTTACACTTAAGTCTTTAATTCATCTTGAGTTGATTTTTATACATGATGTAAGGAAGGGGTCCAATTTCAGTCTTCTCCATAAGACTACCCAGTTATCCCATCACCATGTATTGACTAGGGAGTCATTTACCCATTGTTTGTTTTTGTCAGCTTTGTAGAGGACCAGATGGTCATAGGTGTGCAGCCTTATTTCTGGGCTCTCTATTCTGTTCATTTGGTCTATGTGCCAAATTTTGTACCAGTAAAATGCTGTTTTGGTTACTGTAGCCCTGTGGTATAGTCTGAAGTCAGATAACATGATGCCTTCAGCTTTGTTCTTTTTGCTTAGAATTGCCTGGGCTATTTGGGCTCTTTTTTGGTTCCATATGAATTTTACAATAGGTTTTTCTAGTTCTGTGAAGAATATCATTGGTCATTTCATAGGAAAAACATTGAATCTGTAAGATTGCTTTGGGAGCTATGGTCATTTTAATGATAAGATTCGCTGTATCCATGAGCATGTGATGTTTTTCCATTTGTATGTTCCATCTCTGACATCCTTGAGCAGTGTTTTGTAATTCTTATTGTAGAGATCTTTTACCTCCCTGGTTAGCTCATCCAGGTGATAAACAACTTCAGCAGTTTCAGGATACAAAATCAATGTACAACAATCACTAGCATTCCTATACAACAACAAGAGCCAAGATGAGGCCCAAATCGGGCAGGAAATCCCATTCGTGACTGACACAAATAGAACACCGAGGAATATAGCTCACAAGAGATATGGTTAACTTTGAATATAAGTTATCCTAAGGTTTTGCTTACATAAAAATAATGAATTCACTCTTATTTTTAAGAGATTTTCTAAATACATGATTATTGGTGATTTCCTGGATCCCACCATTGCAGTTGCCATTTCAACTCTAATTGTTAGTCTTTCAAGATGACCTATACAATTTATCTGGCTGATATTAATATTATTTCTTGGTTTCAGTATTTTTCAAGATTGTCTATATTGTGCTTAGATTTGGACTTAACCTCATTCATCCTGTTTTGGATTTGTTAGAAATTCCTATTTGGAGATTAATTTCTTTCATCAATTGTTTAAAATACTTAGCTATTAACTCACTGAAAATTTCTTATCCTCCATTTTTTTGTATTCCATTCCTCTAGTATTTTGATCAGATGCCTTTTAATCTTTTTTAATCTGTCATGCATCATTTTTAATGTCCATTCTTTCCATCTCTTAGTTTCTGTGTGCTAAATTCTGAGTAATTTTAGATATATTATAAAGTTTACCAATTCTCTTTGGCTATGTTCAACATGCTGTTCAGCCAACATTAAGCTTTAATTTAAACCTTACACAAAGTTGTAATTTAAATGACCTTTTTTATTTCTAGAAATCTATTTTATGCTTTGTTTAATTTTTCTAGTTATATATAATGGTTTCTTATTTCTTACTCATGCTGAAATACTTTTTTTTTATTTCTCTAGACATGTGAAATACACTCACTCATTTTATAATACTTTTCTGATAATTCCAGTGCTTATAGTTCTTGCTGGTTGGTTGAATTTCACAATTGTGTTGTTTCTGTTGCCATTATCTCAAAGATTTTAGTTTGTCTATATGTTGTATGACTTTGATTATTAACTAAACATTAGGTATGTAAAAATACTTATGAAATAATGACTTAATATTAAGAATCAAAATAAAGGATTTCACTTCTTCGATAGGTCAAATGAGATAAAATATATGATCTCCTTGACAGATATAAAGAGGTACTTTATAACATTTATCACCCATTCTACATCTCTTACTTTTAACAAAGCAGTAAAAAAGAATAGAAATAATTTCTAAATAATGAAATAATGTGTATCTTCAAAAAAATCAGACAGGCAAATAATATAGTGGTAATATATGCCTTTAAAACTATTGTTTAAAAAAGCATGTGTTTCATAGATGTAGGAAAACAGGCTTTCCAGGATGCTGGGAAGCTAGAAAGAAGTACTTCTTAAGTACTTTTGGGTACAAACTCCATTTTTCTTCCTAGTTAGGGATGTGACCTCACTGATACTGAATTTTGACCATCACTAGGGAAAACCTAATGTTTGCAAATATTCCCTTAAATGGATATATTAAGCAAAGAGACTGTATATATTTTTCTTGAATAGATATGTGAGCCCCAAGTATATAAAAACTATGGAATAACTCAAAATTAAGCTTTTTAAAAAAAATCTGGTAAGGCTCTACCTGTTTCAGACAGCATCATCAACAACTTCATTACACTCAGCGGAAGACTGGGAGCCAAGAGATATTACACTGTGATAATCTGTGTCTGTTAGGTTTCTGTGTCTTTAGCTATGTTAGTCTGGAAGTTACAGTGGGATGTGAATGTATATGTTAGACTTCTCCAATTAATCAATAATACATCTGAAATTATACAATAGGACACTAATATCAGAAGCTGATTGGTATCAGCTGAGTCAAAAACAGTACTATAATCAAACAGTTTGGAAAATAATATCTATTAAACATATCTTCTTGAAAATTTAGAAGTACAACAGATAAGTAGAAGTTATGTGATTTCTAACAATAAAGCAAATTACTTCATTTAGAGCAGGCATTAGCAAACTTTTTTATTTTATGTGTAAGGGTCAGATAGTAAATATTTTAAACTTTGTCTCCCATATATCTCTGTTGCATCAAATCAATTCCGCATTTATTGTGAGAAGCAACCATAGATAATACTTCAAAAATTATAGCTGTGTTTCAATAACTTTATTTACAAAGACTAGCAGAGGGCTCTATATGGTTTTTGTACCATATACTAGAATAATTGACCATTTTCTACAGTAGTTTGATCACAGATATTTTTTCACCCAAATGCCAATTAATAACCAAATGTTTTTAATAAAAAGAAACTAAAATGATGGCTAAATCTTACTAGATAAGCAAAGATAATCATTTTTAAATGCTATTTTCTATTTTTTGGATTTATATAAGTCTCACAGAAGATTTATTACACATTATTTAAAAATATTGAGATAGAATATCTAAATGAATTTTGAAACTGTTGTTTTCAATTTTATTACATACGGACTTTGACAGTATCCTATCTTGTGATTATCCTAATGTTATGGAAAATCAGTTGAAAGACATGGCATCCAAATGTGGGGGTAACAAAACAGAAAATATTAGAACTATGATTACATTTTAAACAGATGTTATAAACTTTATATATTTTCTAATTTTTTCTGTTAAACACTTTTTACCTTTTGTCAACTTTCCAAGTGAAATATGTAGTTTTTAATTTTTTACTCGTACCTCAATACCCTGTTTTATTTCTCTAAACATGTAAAATATACTCATGCATTTCTGTGAGTGAGTCGATTTGTTAAAAATACTTAATTCTGTAGGTGAGAATTATCTTTTTAAATTTCGTGATGAAATAAATGCAGGAAATGGTCAACTACCATAACTTACATCACATAAGCCATATGCAGTTCTCTGCCTGTGTTTTTAAAGTTTTACTGAAACACTGCCATACCTATTTGTTGAAGTATTTTCTATGGATGCTTCTCACAACAAATGCAGAATTGACTGAATGAATCAGGGAACGACAGGCTGCAAAGTCTAAAATATTTACTATCAGAATGTGAAAGGAAAATAAATCCTGGACCCCCAAATCATTAAGCCAAATGGAAGAGTCAAGCTGGGAAATGCTTAAGGCAAACCTGCTTCCCATTCTATTCCAAAAAATATATCTACCAAGATAAAACAGCTACATATCTCCCTCACTATTTGATTATAAGGAAATTCCTTGTGGGCAAAAAAAAAAAAAAAAAAAAAAAAAAAAAAAAAAAAAACAGAACTCAAAGTCATTCTCTGCTTATGGAAGACAAATGCATATCTGATTGCTTCCTTTTCCCTATTGTTTCACTAAGCTAGACTAAGGCAAACATGACTATTCCTCTAAATTGCCTATTCAGTAAAAGGCTAATGAGAAACTCCAAAGAAGGCAACCATTTGTCTCTTATCTACCTATGTCCTGGAAGCCCCCGCCCTGCTTTGAGTTGTTCCCGCCTTTCTGGACTGAACCAATGTACATCTTACATATATTTATTGATGTTTCCTTTCTCCCTAAAATGTGTAAAATGAAGCTCTACTTCAGCCACCTTGGCGACATTATGTCAGGACATCCTGAGGATGTGTCACAGGCATGAGCATGTCCTTAACCTTGGCAAAATAAACTTTCTTAATCGCCTGAGAACTGTCTCAGATATCTAGAGTTCACAGGTCCATTGCGGGAAAAAAACCAGATATAACATGGGTCCAAGAAAGGAAAAGCCAACTCTGGAGCTGACACAAGGAGGCATTTGACTAATATTTGATAAATGTTGACAATATGGCTACCAAATCACATATCTGGCAATCCTGCAGCCCATAACTCTTAATTACTTTTTTATCATTGTATTTGATACTTTAGTATTACCAAGCAATCTATCAATAATAAATCCCCCAAAAAGGTACTATGAATGCATTATGAAGATTTTCTCTTTCTACTGTCTAAATGTAATAAAAGTGTTCATTCTTTTGCTTGATTGGTATATCCTAACTGTATAATTTGCCCTTCATTTCCTAATATTATCTCAATATGTGGCATTCCTGAAAATATTAAGGAAAATGTTTCTTTTATTTTTTGAGACAGAGTCTTGCTCTGTCACCAGGCATCAGGCTGAAGTGCAATGGCGCAATCTCGGCTCACTGCAACCTCCGCCTCCTGGGTTCAAGGGATTCTCCTGCCTCAGCCTCCCGAGTAGCTGGGACTACAGGCGTATGCCACCACACCCAGCTAATTTTTGTATTTTTTAGTAGAGATGAGGTTTCACCATGTTGGCCAGGATGGTCTCGATATCTTGACCTTGTGATCCACCCGCCTCAGCCTCCCAAAGTGCTGGGATTACAGGCGTGAGCCACTGAGCCTGGCCAAGGGAAATATTTATATGGAAGAGATTAAGGTTCACCTTTGGTTTAATCCCTGTGTGGAAGCAAATAAGTCACTTTACTTCTCCAACTGTCTAATCATTGGTAAAATAGAATAAACATTTTCACAGGTGATGATAATTACGTTATATCATTTATGTGGAAATCTGAGTATCATTCTTAGCTCTTGGCAGGCATATGAAAAAGGATAGTTGCATCTGAAGGAGAAATGACTCCTCATTTTATTAATTTTATTCATCATCACTTATTTGTAGTCTAAATGTGTTTGGAAAGCAGATTTCATCCTTTAGAAGGCTCACTTATGGGGGTCAATATAAAAATAAAAATATATATTATTCATACTTCAAAACAAGCTATTGTAAGAATTCACCATGGTAGTTTCCACCACAGAGTAGTGTGGTAATAGAGTTCTAAATAGTGTAATAATTGTAAGATATCATTATTCACTTTCATGACAATTTCAGAGCAACAACTTGGTTAAAGGTCACGATTGCATTACTAATAGTTCTAAGATTTTTCTCATTTAAAAACAAATCAGAAAAATTTTACTTTCCACTAATGATTTCCAATCATAAACCTCTCTCAGCAGACTGTAATGCATTTCTCATTATGATGCTCTCTCTAACCTGGCTTGCAGCTCAGCCACCCCTCTCGATTTTACTTCCTATTAGAAATATGGCACTGTTTTACTGACTTTCAAATATGAGGAAACGAATCTAATTAGGGTCTACACAGAACGCCAAAACACTACATAATAATTTATCAAAAGACTATGTATTACCAAAAATTAGTTTACACCAAACTAACTTTTTAAAAATAGTGGTCATAATGTTTGCATGAGTCTATTCAAAAAGTCTTATTCAATTTTTTAAAAAAATATAGAATCTCTGAACTACTTCACCAGATGATTTTTTTGGCAATCACCATCTAACATAAGCAAAGCTATTTGAATATGCCTATTGTGGAATGTGGTTTGCTGCCTATACATCTCTATGCAAAGCACATTCAATTAGGGAAACTGCCTTCTTCTTTAAATGCCCCCAGATGACATAATCTAATTCTAAATTCCAATTTTCATTAGATCACCACAGTCTCAACCATTAACACGTACCTCATTTAATCCCATTCATCTATACTTTTCTGGTCTGACTTTAATGAAAGCAAGTTTTTTTTTTCCCCAATATTATAAATAAGCCTAGGAGAAGAGTATTCTAGTGAGGGAATATGTTCTCTTTCTAGGTCCACATGGGGGCATAGGTTTAAGGGCAAGAACTTCCCAGTGCCATGCCCCCTTCCCATCTCTCTACATCCAGGAGATTTAACCACCTGTTTTAAATCTTTGTGCCACCGCCGGAAGAACCAAAAGTCAATCACTCCAGCGGAAATTCTAAGGAACTCCTTTCATTGGCCTGAAGTATAGGATAAGGTGGGGGTTCCTCCCAGGTTAATAGTCCCCTTCTTCCACACCACTTTGTACTCCATGTTTGGGTCCCCTTCCAGGAATACTCCCCTCGTGGAAGCCATTTTTCTCTCCTGGATTTCCCCTCTGGAGTCCCCTTCCACATACTTTTTCTCTCTGATGTGGAAGTTTTCTCTCTTCTCCTTGTTTTTTTTCTTTCTCCACCCCAAATAAATTCACTTTCTGCAAAAACTCCATTTGGGGTCTGGTATTTACTTTGCGAGCACACCTGGTCCCCTCTCTCATTCTTGAGAGAGCAGGAGACCAAGAACCTTGGAGAAACGTCCTCTCAGAGAAGCTGAGGGCTTCCCTGAACCTCAACACTAGGATTCTAGTCAGCAAGCTAGAGGACAAGTTGGTAGAACAATTAGCTATTTCTCCAGAAATTCACAGACATCTAACCTTTTGGCTTTGTTTTACTGTTTCTGTACCTGAATCACCCTTCTTTTCCTTTTTCCCTGAAAAATTTATGCTTTTTCACTTAGGCCACCTCTGTCTTTCCCACAGCAATTGTCTCTGTAAGTTATTTTATTTTATCCTTCACCAGACCAAAAATTCTTCTAAGGCAGAGGCCTATCATTTATTTTTTTTTTCTTCTACATTTTGCACATTAGGAATGAGGGAGTTGATATGCTACATAAGGATATGCTTAAATTAGAAGAGTATATTGTCAATCATAAAGTAAATATTCAGACTTCATTAGAATCCCAAGACCTAATGCGTTTCACTTTCCTTCCAAGATATCTATAAGTTGCCTTTATCCTCCACATTGACATGTATTTAATAGCATTGAGCATTTTTATGTTGTTTTGCTACGTGTCTTCTAATTCTAGTTTCCATGCTCCCCAAGTCACATTTATATAACTATTCACTCCACCATTCCCTTGTCAATTTTATAGTCCTGATGGTTTTTGAGTCATATCTGAGTTCAAAGCTCAGTTCTAATCTTTAATAATCATGTGATCATAGGCAACCCACTAACTAGCTTATTTTTTTCACTAACCATAAAAATACGTATCTTTGCACACCTGTTTAACACCACCATTGTCACTTCTTCAAAAACATAGGTATGTTTCAGTCTTCCACAGCTAACATCATGTCTGATACAAGTGTGCTCTGAGGAATGAATTCATTCTTCATTTATTCATTCTCTTATTTATTCATTGTATTGTGTTTGAGAGCACTTTTATTTTACTTCCATTATAGCATTTTGAAGTGAGGCAGTCCTGGGATCAATGTGGTAATTCAGTCAGGATAGTGGCAAAAATATTAAGGAAAAAATATTAGAGATAGTTATAGGGAATAGTCATAAAACCCCCTTGGAAGGCCAGGTTGTTTACAAAGATTCAGATAAGAGAATGGGCCAAAGGTGGTCAGTTCTTATTCTAGGGCATTAGAACAGAGTAGGACTACTAGGAATTGTGTGGAGGCTTCCCCAGACAGGTCTGTTTACTCCCACCTCCATTAGCAAACCTTTGATAATTCACATGTGCATCACTGCCTTCTACTGGGGAGGGGTGGGCATAAGTTTATTAACCACAGATGGTGTTTGCTTTAGGTATCAGAACCTGTCCGTTAATCTTTATCTTCCAGTGATGTTTACTCAAAGCCTTTGTCATTTAATGTGTGCTGAATAATGGCTGGGAAGGCCAGCATGTCAGGGCCGGTGGCCATTAACTTCTTTGGGTGAGTGGCCACAGACACCCCTAGCCCACTCTTCCACTGTATTCTGTGTCTTAGTGAATTTATTTATCCATTGTGGGGTCAGGGTCTGCTTGTCAGACTCATCAGTTTCTGGCTTTGTCACTCATTACCTGTGCCTTTTCATATTTAGTTGTTTTTTTTTTAACATTTCCAACTTTGTCACTTGATTATAGATGCCTTAATGGCAAGGAATGTATATTATTTATCTTTATGTTGTGATCCTTCAGTGGTTGACATGATATTTTAAAATTTGAGTTTATTCATTAGTTTTTTCGAGATTTTTATTTTTTTAGTTAAGACCAGATTATTCTAAGGAAAATTCAGGCATGAGACTGAATGATCTGTAGTGAAACTATATTAGTTGTTAAAATCAGATAGGGTTTGGGGAAATCTCAACTCTAGCCTCTGTCTACCTGGGGGACTTTAAAATAGATTCTTAAATATTCTGAGCTCAGATTCCAAATGGTAAACAATAAGGTGACAAATTAATGCTGGTTCATCACAATTTTCTGGTATAGTAGTGAGAAGCCTCACATCTGAGAAAATGTCTCAGTTCCAGGAAATCCAGGATGGTTTCTCACCCCTAGTACAGAAAGAGTGCTAGATCACAGAGTTTATTATTACTATTATTATTATTATTATTATTTATTATTGAGACAGCATCTAGTTCTGCCACCCAGGCTGGAGTGTAGTGGTGTGACCTTGGCTCCCTGCAACCTCTGCTTCCTGAACTCAAGAGATTCTCCTGCCTCAGCCTCCCATGTAGCTGGGACTACAGGCACGAGTCACCAACACCTGGTGAATTTTTGTATTTTTTGCAAAGTTGGGTTTCTACATGTTGCCCAGGCTTGTCTAGAACTCCTGAACTCAAAGCAATCTGCCCACCTCAGCCTCCCAAAGTGCTGGAATTACAGGCGTGAGCCACTGTACATGGCAAAGGTAGTCTATTATAAGGAAATGTTTTCAAAGTGTCCAGCACAGTGTCTAGAACATGGTATAACCCTATCCTAGACCATTTATTTGAGCTCAAAACATACAAATTAATCTCTACTGTTGATCTTTACTCTTAGATATCTTTAAAACTCCTCAAACTCAGAAATGGACACCAAATTATAATATTACACATTTTATCTATCTAAGTCCCAGTAGTTATAGATGACTCCTTGGAAAGGGATAAATAGAAAGACTATTTATAAATATTGTGGTCAGGTTTATGGAAACCAGTAAAGGATCCTGAACCACCCTAGCACAGTAACAGTGAGATATTGCCATTCATAGGCCTCAAGGGGACAGGAGAAAAAGACATAACTAGAGTCTTTGGCCAATTATAACTTAGGAATGTACTACCCTACAACAACAGCGGCCTTAAGTCAGAGGAATAAAACCACTAATAGACTGTGGACAAGCAAGAAGTGCCAGGGAAATAATGCATCAGTTTCTCTCTCCAACTGCCCAGTGATCTCCTACCAGAGCTCATTGGCCAAATACAACGAGATATCAGAGAGCAAGGAGGATGAGTTTATGGAGTCTATAATGGCAGTGCCCCAGGGCAGAAATAAGTAAGAGAAGAATAAAGAAAAAAAATCAAGGAAGTTAAATGGAATGTATCTAGCACATCTACAAAACCTACACCTCTTCCAATGTACCCTATCTCAAGAATCAACAGTGTTAGACATGAAATTGCAGAAGCTATGTCCCTGACACTTATCCTCAACAATTGCTTCTTAATCATTCCCCGTATGCAATTCAAGAGACACTTCTTAATTTTACTTTCAAAATTATAGAATAAGTTCACTCTTCTCCATCTCCACCAACACCACTGCCAAGCTATCCTTACATTTTGCCTTAATGATTCTATGACCCTCTTAACTCATCCGCCTGTTTCTGCTCTGGACTCCTAATATGTTCTGTAGGAAATTGAAGAGTGCTGAAATATAAGATGAACAAGATAGGTCTTGAGGTGCATTGTACACAAAGGGGTACCTCAACACTAATCAGAGTAACTGACTGTTAATTGTAACACATTCTGCATAACACATTCTGTTACTACTTATACATTCATGTTATTATTAACACATTCTTAAAATAAATAACACATTCCATGTAAAATATTATATTATGACTTACACAGTCTGCAATTGACTGTATAATTACTGATATTTACCACTGTGGTTTAAGGCTCTTGAAGGCCATTATCATGTCTTGTACATCATCATGTTCTCAGCACTTAGCCTAGTAGCTGACATATGCTAGATGTTCAATAAATATTTATTAAACATTTATATTGTTGGCTTAGCATTTTATTCATTAAAATTCCACAAGAAGGAGATACTTCAGACTCCAGGAATAAATGTTTTCATTGTTTCTGAAGCAACTATGCTCATGATTTCTGGGAGTACAACTTGCTGTAGCTTCCCAGTAATGTCTAAACTTATAGTACCTTGTAGTATTCAGGGTATAATTGAATTGGTCTTTCAGGGGCTAGTCTTATTTCCTATTTTGTATACATTCATTTGTGTATGTGTGAGTGTGTGTGAGAGAGAAATAGAGAGTGAGAGATTGAGAAGGAGAAGAAAATAAAGTACTAAATAGGAACACTTTTATACTGTTGGTGAGAGTGTAAACTAGTTCAACCATTGTGGAAGATGGCATGGCACTTCCTCAAGGACCTAGAAATAGAAATTCCATTTGACCCAGCAATCCTATTACTGGGTATAGACCCAAAGGATTATAAATCATTCTATTATAAAGACATATGCACACGAATGTTTGTTGCCATGCTGTTTACAATAGCAAAGACCTGGAACCAACCCAAATGCCCATGGATGGTAGACTGCACAAGGAAAATGTGGCACATATACACCATGGAATACTATGGAGCCATAAGAAACGATAAGTTCTTGTCCTTTGTAGGGACATGGATGAATATGGAAACCATAATTCTCACCAAACTGACACAAGAACAGAAAATCACACACTGAATGTTCTCACTCATAGGTGGGTGTTGAACAACTAGAACACATGGACACAAGGAAGGGAGCATCACAAATTGGGGTCTGTGAGGGGGGGCCAAGGGAGAGACAGTGGGGGGATGGGGAGGTCAGGGAGGAATAACATAGGGAGAATTGTCAGATGCAGGTGACAGGAGGATGGATACAGCACACCACATTGCCATGTGTGTACCTATGCAACAATCCTGCATGATATGCACATGTACCCCAGAACCTAAAGTACAATTTAAAAAAAAGAGTAGCAACAAACATTCACTGAGCATTTATTATGTGCCTGGCTACACTGAAGCACTTCGAATACATTCTCATATAATCCTCACAATCACCATACATGAAGCTCAGAGACTTGAAATGACTTATCTCATATTATACAGTAAATAAAAGCAAGAACCAGATTTGAAATCTAGTTCTATCTGACTTCAGATCCTGTATTCTTCCCTACATGACAGGGGCTATGAAACCTTCTCTGTAAAGGGCCAAATAGTAAATATTTGTGGATTTGCAGTTTATAAAGCATCCAACACAAATATTCAAGTCTGTCACTGTAGCACAAAATCAGTCACAGACAATAAATTAATGAGCATGGCAGTGTTCCAATAAACCGATATTTGTAAAATCAAGTAGTGGGCTAGCTTTGACCCTTGAATAACAGTGAGCTGACACCTGCTCTATGTCAGGAGTTTCTCAACCTTGGCTTCACCAAAAGATCGCCTGAGCAGTTGATCCTGAAAGGCTTTTGAGACAAATATATCTGAGTCTGACCCAGAAAGTTGGTTTACTGTTCTAACCATACTGACAGGGAAACTAAAGTCCAAAGCGGTGAAGTAAATTGTTCAAGGCTATTGATATTATGTAAAAGAGGCAACGGGCAGATGAAAGAGATGGTGGCAGATGACTAAGTTTATCCTGCTTGACGTGAGATTATACACAAGACCTCTTTATCAGTAAATCTGTAAAGAAGGCCACAATCATGGAATATTAGTATAAATTGCCATGAATTTAAAACTGCTATTAAAACAAAACACTTCAGAGTCCTATTTAAAAAGCTGAACTATGCTCATCAAATGTAAATTCACAGTATGGAGAACCTGACAGTTTGAGACATTCTAAAATCTACAACAGTCACATGTATAATGTCTAGATGGACAAAATTGATCTTTTAAAAAACCTTATTAATTCTTACAGTCATTCCCACCTTCCTCAAATTCCACTTGAAATTTAATATACAGAGGCTGCAAATTATTTTATCACCTCAGATTACATAAAAATAGAAAAATCAGTCTTCACATGTACCCCCAAACCTAAAATGCAATAAAAAAAAAGAAAAATCAGTCTCATCACTGTTTTACAAAAATTATCACAAAAATGTAACCAACAATGTTAATCATGTTAACATACAAGTATATTCATTGGTTTATTTTTCTTTCTTAGTGATCTTTAACTGCTTCTTATCTTTAAAGATAACAAAATGTTTATTAAATGGAGTTGTTTATGGTAATTTGCAAACTGTAATCACTCAATATATATTTATCAAATGGGTTATTTTGATTGACCAATTTATGATTACACAAAGGCAAACATGGTTTAACAGAAAAAAGCAATATGAAAATAGGACTTTGCTAATTCACAAAATAATAGTAAATGACCTTTGCTGATTTTCCAAAGCTGCAAGGAATATACAAAGGGCATTGCACACCCTTTATGAGCTCAAAGTCCTCCTTACTGCTGCAGCTCCAGCTAACAAGTAGCTATTTGCTTAGCATTTCTGAGCAACTGGTGCCTCCAATCATGTAATAAGAGACAGCAGGGGAATTGGCACATTTGCAGAATCAAACACACCTTTGTGGAGTCAGAAGTTGTTTAAACCCTTGCTCCTGTAATTGGCCAAATCTGTCTTGAGTACAGGGAAGCAGGTATAAAACTATCAAAAGTTCAGGCTACTGGCACATTTTCTCATTTCCATTCACGATTTTCACATTCTACTTTGTTAGCGCCATAAGTGAATATCATATTATTCAACCTGAGGTTACTGAAAGTGTGAAATGTACATGCTTGCTACTAAATCCCATTTAAATACACAAGGCAAGTTCACTTTGTAAGAGAATCAGAGAGAAACCTTCATTAAGAGAAAAAAATGCCTGTCAAGGAAAGAACTATACATTCTCTGTCTGGGTCATTCTCAATCTTTCAGGATTTTTGGACAACTTTGAAAATACGTGAAAAGTCAGATATTCTTTCAAGGGAGAAAAATAAGACAGATAAACAAAATTTTGCATTCAGTTTTAGGAAGTTCAAAGACCCCTCCCACAAACCTCAGATTTTAAAAAGAAATTCTGCTCTTATTCATCACTCCTGAGAGCACATTAAAGCTTAAGGAAGTAAATATGGGGGTGAATGTGAAGCAAAGGTAACATCCTGTTATATCTACCAACAGGTTAAAAATACCTTTTAATCTTGCTTTGAATATACTAATTAACTGAATGACTAATTTATCCGTGCATTTAGCAAATGTTATTTAGTACATATTATGTACCAGTGTCTGTTTTAGCTGCTAGGGAGCAATGAATATAACAAAAGCACAGCTCTAGTTAAGTGTATACATTGAAATGCTATTCAAGCTACCCAGAATGTATGTAACAAGGTTAAAAAAACAAAGATCTTAAGCTGCTATACCAGAATTATGTTTTTGTTTAAATTTTTATTTAACAACAATTGAAGATATTTATGAGGTACAATGTGATGTTTGATATATATACATTACAGAAACAACCAAGCCAATCAACATATCCATCCCCTCACTAACCCATCATTTTTCTGCGGTGAGAATGTTAACATTCCTCTCTTTTAGCAATTCTGAATTACTGCAAACAATGATTGACAAGCCTGGCTGTATATTAGAATTACCTGGGGAACTTTAAATCTCAGCACTTCAGCTCCATGGCTGAAATGTCACCTCCATTCTCCCGTCTCACACACTTTCTTAGAGAGTATTATACTAAGAAACGTTTTGTGTATTGTTTGCATTTTATGTGTGCATGTGTGCACACATGATCATGGGCACCTGTGCGTGTGTGCAAGTATGTGTATGTCTGTGTGTATGGTGTTTGAACACTGAGGATAGGAAAATATCTGAGTTGCACATAGGTATAGATCTATTGCAGAGGTGGCCCAGCACATGTAAGATGAGGAAATGATGTATGAAAACAATAATTAACTAGAGGTTACTGTGATAACCTGAGATCCTCTTGGGGGAAATGAGCAAGACTTCCTGAGGACACTGAGTTCTCACAGTATGTATCTTAAATGTTATGGAGATCCTACAGGGAATATGGGTCATACTTTGGAAACTATTTGTGCTGGCTGTGGCTATAAAATATTGTAGTACTATCCTCCTGTTTTGAGTACAATTAAAACCAATGGAATAAATGGCTGCAGGTTTGAAGCCATCCCTATAAAAAGATAACACTCATTTAAGTTATACTGATTTCCTTTCAATTGTTTTCTTTTTCTTTCTTTCCTTCTTGTTTCTTTGTTCTCCTTTTTTCTTTTCTTCCTCCCCTCCTTCCTTCCTTCCCTCTCCCATCCCTCTTTCCTTTCCTCCCTTTTTCTTGTTTTTTCACTTTTAATTGGTTATATTTTAATTTAACTAAAGGAGATAAGTAGTACTTCATATATGCAATTTAGTAATAATCAACAGAGCTTGTAACTAATCAAGAGTGCTACAATGCTGGAACTATATTAAAAAATACACTAAATTCTACAAGAGCTTTTTGGCTCTGAATATAATCTATGCTGGGAAGTGATGTTTTCAGCTAGTTACAAGTATGACTCAAAAAGAAAACAACTTATTCATGGACCTCCCTCAATGAAAACCAATTAATTTTCTACATTTTCTATAGTTCTATGTTTACTCTGAAGAATTATTTACAAGATGAAATAATGTAACTCAAAGAAATAGTCCTGAGAGAAATATTGGAACTTTGAGCCTTGTTTGCTGTTGCATTTTTTTTTAGAAGATTTGACTTTTTTGAATCTACAAAGGACATAATTTTAATGATATAACAAGGTCCTACCTGACACACACTATTTCATGGTGTCTAACTTTTTTCTAAGTATTAATTTCTCTTAACTTTCACAATTTATATTGTTTATTAAAATATTTATAATTCTAGGTCGGGAGCGGTGACTCACACCTGTAATTCCAGCACTTTGGGAGGCCAAGGCAGGTGGATCATGTGAGGTCAGGAGTTTGAGACCAGCCTGGCAAAATTTAAGAGTTTTCTTTCTTCAAAAAGAAAATTAGCCAGGTATGGTGGTGGGCGCCTGTAATCCCAGCTACTCAGGAGGCTGAGGCAGGAGAATTGCTTGAACCTGGGAGGTGGAGGTTGATGTGGGCCGAGATCACACCATTGCACTCCAACCTGGGTGACAAGAGCAAAACTCCATCTCAAATAAAAAAAGAAAAAATATATATACATATATACTTTTTCTATATTAGTGTTTCTGCAACCTCACTAACACTGACATTTTATGCAAAGAAAATATTCCTTTTGAGTTTCTGTCCTCTGGATTGTACGATGTGTACCAGCACACCTGACCTCAATCCACTAGATGCCAGCTGTACCCCTCCCACGAGTGGTGGCAATCATAAATGTTTCCATATAGTGACAATGTCCTTTATGGGGCAAAATCATCCCCAGTTGAGGACCTCTTAACAGGGTGGCAGGAGAGAGAATGAGCCTAGCGAAGGGGGAAGCTCCTTATAAAACCATCAGATCCCATGAGAACTCACTGTCATAAGAACAAAATGGGGAAAACCACCTGCAGGATCCATTCACCTCTGATCAGGTCTCTTCCTAGACGCGTGGGGATTATAATTCAAGATGAAATTTGGGTGGGGACACAGAGCCAAACCATATCAGAACATGAGTAGAACCCAAAATATAGGAGCGGGTGAGGCAAGAATTTTTGCTGAACAGCTTGGCCACATTATACATATTTAACAGGTTACAAGAAGACCTATGAATATTCACAAAGAGGGGTGGTATGCATGGGTGATTAGCAAACATACATGTTATATATGTACCGTTTTCACCTTGAGGTACATATTTAACATTTAAATACATTAAAATTAGGTCCCATATGTCAAAAAGGGAAGCAGGGCTATGAACTCACTCAAGTGTGTAACTTCTGTAAAACAGCCAGAAACCAGCTCATGGTTGGTGGTTTCTGGTCAAGTAAAAATTATTGAACTCAGTCTCTTGTCCAGTGAAGATTGTTTTGGCTTGTGGAATAAAGGGTCAGTTAGTCAGTGTCTGTTGGTGAATGAGCTGAAATTATTGCTGATCTGTAAGCCAGTGCTTATTTGGCTGCTAGTGGGGGTGGGAAACCAACCTAGTGGGAGTTAGAACATAGTTTATTCTTTAAGTGTAGTAGGTATGTGGCTTAACCCTTGCGTGTCATGAGCTTAGATCTTATTTGTAATTTGATATCTTAGTGCTAAAAAGTACACTCACACAGTCTCTATTTTAAGAAGCCTCACATTTTTTTCTTAGCTTCTCTCCAGATAAAGAAAAGAGACAGGGAATGAGAGACAGGCAGAGACTGAGAAATTGACTTAGCATGTATACATGAACTGTTTATGTATCCTGCAATCCTATTTTCTTTATAAAAATACAAAACATACATGCAAACAGACAGGCACATACATGCTCCTTCTCCATCTCAGTAATAACTGCAGTCATCTACATTTATTAAATTTTTTTCAAAAGTATGAAACCTAATGGTTCCTCTTTCTCTTATACACCTACCCCACATTCAATCTATTATTAGCAAATATTGTCAATTACATTGTCAAAATCCATCTGAAATCCACCTATTTTGCTCCATATTATTTGTTATTTACCTTAATCCAAGCTTCTATCATATATTTCCTGATTTACACTAACAGCCTCCTAATTTGTCTCTTCATTTCTATTTTTTACTCTTTCAACCACTTCTTGAAGGAATCTTCTTGAATGTACATCAAATCATGTTACTCTCACACTCAAACACTTCCATGGCTTATAACTGCACTCAGAATAAAATCTGAACTTAAAAATTCAGATCCTGTGTGCTACTCCAAACTGTTTTATATTTCTCTCCCATGGAGCATCACCATGAGTCAACCAGACTGATCTTTTTTCAGTTCTTCCAATACACAAGACTCTTCCTCCACATCAGGTACTGCACATTATTTTCAACTTTTCACAAAGGCATAACCTCATGACTTTGAGTTACAATAACAATATGCATACACATACATATACACGCCCATATATATATATATATATATATACACACACACATACACAGATATGACTTGTTATAGCGATTTAACCTTAGGCAATTGTGGGAGCTGCCTAGGGCATCTTTTTAATGCTGTTATTTTCATGAATGATTTTGGAACCTGACGTTTACAGGGAAGGCCTTGAAGAAAGAAGATGAAGGTAAAGTGGGTAGATCAAAGACAAGCTGGAACCCCAGGAACATGAGTTGCAGGCCATGAGCATGGTCAAGAATCAACAAAGATTAACTGGAGTTTCGTCAGTTCTTATTGTCTACGACCCTGATAAAGCGGGAGTTTTGCAAGAAAACTTGGTGCCCTTTGTCATGAAGCTTAAAACTCATACAATTTAGAGGAGTCAGCACATAAGAGACAAGATGTATGAACTACAGAAGCACCTGCCTAGATGTCTTTTGAGTGAGTTGGCGGGAGAACACCTTAATCAGTGCTGCTTGTCTTTCATCCACAAAATTGTATGCAAAAATGTTTGTTAAGGCCCAACCTATCAGAAACATACATACAGGAAAGAAGAACGGAAGACGTCTGGGGAAAATGCTTTAGTCTAGCCATGTTGGCAAATTACAGAGCCACCACATATTCCAAATTGATTTCATTCTAGTATAGAATATAAATGTATCTGTTCATTTTGAACCAAATGCAACCAAAATTCAGAAAACTTACATGCAGAAAAAATTAAATAACATAAGACACTTTGGTTATCAGTTTTTCAAAGATTCAAAATTTCTAAAATTAAATTTATCATGGGCGGCAAACATATCTAAACTATTTGGCTGACATTTTTTCTTCTCAAAACATAACTGACATATTTTGTATATATATATATAATTTTTTTTTAAATTTTGAAAATCATGAGTTTCATTTGGGTTCACAGAACATTGTTGATTTTGTAGAGGTAACTGGGAATTATATAGGCACTACTACTAATTTAAGGTAATTTCTGTCTGATATCTTTCTATTAGTAGAAATGCTGCTTTACCATAAACTGAGACCTCACAGTATTTGAACTATAACTAGTTTTGAACTGTTAAAGAATATTTAAAATGGCATTTAAAATGACATCAGATATTTCATTTTTGACACTATAATTTTTCAAAGGTCTACTTTGATTTCATAAATTTGACTTATTAAAAACAAAATAAATTGAACTACATTCAATTATTGAATTTAAATAATATTGACAAAATTTCATTTGTATCTGCAGTATCTGATAACACTGACATGAAATTCACCTTTTTGACTCAATCTTCAAATATTATCTTCTGCAAGTATAATCTACACATTACAAGATATTTAACTTTTCCTGCATGTGCTAACATACTGAATTTTAAAATGAGTGACATTTATTTACAGCAACAATTTGATCTAAAGGACAAGTCATACTGCATATAGTAACATATAAACTCAACTTCTGTAGCTGCATGTTAGTGATAAGTCTTCAGTCACAGTCTTCTTACATAATGAGTAACATTTAAAATTGTTGCCAATGGTTTTTCAGCAGATTTGTGATTTTCTCATTTCCATATAAACAGGCATAGCACTACGGCCCCAATAAGAATAGAAGATGGGGCTAAATATACAAAGTGTTTTCCATTATTAACTTTCTTAAGAGACAAAAAATTGAGCACTTAATTTTTTCATTAAACATGAACTTTCAGTTTTTGTGCTTGTAACTACAAAATAAAATACAAAATTCCTTAAATAATAAAGAGTAAAACAATTGTCAATTTACAACTTGTAAAAATGAGAGACTATATTTGAATTTGAAAAGACATTTAGATTACTCTTTTACTGATTACAGTATGGCTGCTCTGCCCAAATTTCCTACATATATTTCTTGGGCACAACCTGCAATTTTTTATGTTTCCCAGTGCCCCTGACAAGTGGTCACCTAGAGTTCTTTGAAGTTTGCAGTTCCTGACATAGATCATAGCACAACTGCTTTTAAAGAGACAGCAGAGTCAATTACTTCTCCCTTCAAACTGAGACTAGAATAAGTAGTTGTCTCTAGCACCTTGCATCAGACATTCATTTTATCTGCAGACATCTTGCATGCTCTTTGAAAATGAAGGTCAGAGAAAAAGAAATGAGTTATCACTGTTCACTGTATAAGCATCTCACACATTATCAAATGAGACCGGTCAGAAAATGGAAGTATAAATTTCAGACCTGCCAAACAACCCTGACATACTTTAATGTAACAATTAATATTAATACTGTATTAAAAATGAAATATATAGAAAAATACAAAATTCGACTGGATTCCAAGAGTACAGGAATAATCATGGAGGGATCTAAAGCAAACTGGGACTTACAATTACTCTATACTTAGGTAACTATGACTCACTTTAAGTTTTAGAACTTATTCAAAGCTTTTCTCCATCTTCTAACTTAAACTCTGGGATCTGCCTTTGAGAATAGGGGTGAATAGATAGTGCTTGCTTTCTTCTTTCACCTTCCTCTCACCTGTACCTCTTCTAGCCTGCCAGATGGAGCTAGCCTTTGAAATCACCTCAAATAATTCTCATATTCTGGTACTCACAACTTTGTTTATCCGTTCTCATACTGTATAGGGCTGCCTGCGTCACCAGTAAGGAACTGGAGAAGTAATTGAGTGTTATTTCTGATAGTAACAAAAGACGCTGGGACATCTTCTTTTTCTCTATTAAATCACTTGCTCTTTGGTAAGCCAGCTACCACAACGTGAAGGCATTCAAACAGTCTTAAGAAGCAGTCCATATGAAAATGAACTAAAGGCTTTTTTTCCAGTAGCTAACAAGCAATTGAGGCTTCCTACTAACAGCTACGTGAGAGAATCTGTAGGGTTTGGGTCAGGGTGGTGGGAAAAGTTGTAAGAGAAATTATAAAGATAAAGTTACAGAAAATAGGCACAAACCTTCTTGGATGGCTGGGGCTTTGCATCGCTTCGGTAAAAGGTTTGGCTGAAGGCAGATGAATTCTCTTAAAAGCTTAAAGCTTAAATACGTAGGAACGCAGAGGGTTTATCTAAATAGCTACTTTACTCAGCTGGTCCTAGGACCAAATTTTCTGCGTGGGGAGCTGCTCTCTACTGAGGGGTTGGCAAAGCTAATTACCCACTGGTGGTGTTTACTGCCGACCTTTGTCATTTAATCTGTATTAAATAAATGCAAACTTCACTGGCTAATCGGTGCCGCGGTCGCTGACTCTGTGAGTCGCTGGATACGTAAGCCCTCTCTTTCACTGAATATATCTGTGTCTGAGTGCATTTGTTCATCTGTTGCTGGTTACAGGAGTGCGGGATAAACCCTGGCAAGAACCATCTTGGAAGTGAATGACCTTGCCTCTGTCAAACCTTGAGACGACTGCATCTGCAACCAATATACTGATTGGAAACTCATGAAAGTTCTCAAGTCATAGATATGTAGCTCAGCCACTTCTGAAATGTTGACCCACAAAGCCTGTGAAATAATAAATGTTTATTGTATCTAAGACACTTTTGGAGGGAATAATTTGTTAGACCTCAATAAATAACTAATAGATTCCCCCAGCATTAAATAGTAGTAGGGTAATTACAGCGGTGCAACAAGTCTTGTATTGGCTGTTGTATTTATAATTTCACCCTTTAGGGCTTTATTTTATAATATATGCCCACATGCTGGGTAATTTTGAAGGCCTCGTTAGTTTTTCTTTAGAGCATTTTTTTAAAATTACCACAATGAATTTTTTTTTTATATACAGGCAACACCTTCTCAGGAAGACTTCTTGCAACTCCCTTTAAGCTTCTGCCCTGGGAAATATACCCATAATTTATTATTGTTCCAGTCCTTTCACCCTAGCAGGCTGCTTTCTTGGGCATGCTCCCATCAAGGTTCCAAGATAACATAAACAGACTACTTTCTGAGGTATCTACTTGGCTCAAAGGAAAATAACTTATTTTAGACACACCTAAAGATAAAAATGCAGTTTGCCTAACTACTAATCTCTCTGTCCTCACACTGCCATTTGGAACTACTATGTCCACTCAATTTCTATGTTTCTTTATACCTCCAAAACTTCTAAAGACACTGTCTAGTTCTTCTAAAGACTCTTTCTCTATGTTCCATCTGGGTAGACTTATAATTTGAGCCTATGAATGTCTGTAGCTTGGAAAGTTTCCTTCTAGATAGTGTAATAATACCTATCTTCTTTTATAGGGACACTGAATTTGTACAAGTGGATATTATGGAATCTTTTCCCAACTACATTTTACAGAGGAAAATTTCAAAAGGCATTGCAGTTTTTAATCCTATGTGTCCCCTTCAATAAAATATCCTTTAAAATGTATAGTAATACCTTATAAAGGCTGGACATAGCATACATCACTGGACCAATTTTGCTAGCTTGTAGTATGTCCTTAATAGATTGGTCATGCATTACTCTTCTCAGCTCCAAGATTTTAGACAAAATAGCTAGACATCTGAAGGAAGAGCAACTTACTATTTTGTCATAATACATATTCTCTTTATATTCAGATTTATATTCTCTTCACTGGCTGTGACATAGATGATAGGTGCATAATATATTTTCTTTTTAAATAAAGAGATGAAATAAATCTTATCAGTGACATAGATAACTACTTATGTTCTAAAATAAATTTTCCATATAAATCATTCTATAGCAGTTATTATGTAACATAATGGCTAATTTTCAACTTTTTTAAATAGAGTAATGTCTTCATAGAACACTATACTTTAATTTTATAGAATACTGTTCCTTTTAAAAACCGAGGATATAACAAAGCTATTGTTTCTAAAAATAATCAAATTCATATTCTTTACACAATTGAAGAGGAGATTACCTCTAGTAAATGAGATCTAAACTTAGGAAAGAGGAAAATCTGAAACAATAAAATTATGGAAATCACAGTTGCCAGACAGTAAACTACAATAGCAATTAATTTCTGACTCTGAAAAAACCCTATGAAGAAATGCTTAGAAACATGTATTCTGGAGTTGAAATTTACCATCTGTATGACCTTGTGTAAATTTACCTAAATTATCTAAGCATGAGTCATTTCATTTTTGAAAATCAAACTCACAGGATGGTTGTAAGAATTAAATTAAATAATGCATATAGAACATAAAATGCATAGTCAATATGTAATAAATGTTAGCTTCTATTACTGTAGATGATTGAATAAAGGAAAGTAAGACAAACTTAGCAAGCTACATTAGGCCATAAAGGACAGAGATGAAAAGATTAAACATTTTACGATAAATACACGCTCAATACACAAGTCATATTCCAGAGAGGTAATTTATAAATATTTGGTGATCTTGAAAAAGAAAATAATAGAAAGATAAATAAGTAAATATTCAGTGATTAACAGTACACTTTTAGTCTCTGGACAAATACCTTTTCTCCTGAAAATTGGAACTGCTCAAAATTTATTAAGAAAAATAAATGAAATTAATTCCACACCTACATTCATGTTAATGTATTATTGTTTTTTATTGGTGAAATTTCTAGATTTCTGTTATTTAAAAAAGCTCTTTATATACCCATTAAAATATAAATAATCAAACAACAACAACAGGTGGAAGAAAAGCTATTCCATGCAAGATGTAGACTTAGGTTGACCCTAGTCTTCTCTGCAATACTAAATCCTGAAGGAGACTGAATCAAGATCAATGGTAGTTTTATTCAGAAAAAAATGTTGTTTATATATGAAGACATTTTTAAAGATGCTATCACTCAAGAATTATGCCAATGTGTTACTCTTCATTAATACAATATTTGAAGGTCTTTCTAAATTAAGCTACTGGAAAAATTGCTCTAGAAAAAAGAGAGAAAATTTCAAGAGATACACAATTACAAATCATGAAAATACTAGATTCTTCTTTTTAAAGGCTGAATTATATATATATATATGTATGAATTACTATATATATAATTTTCCTTATTATTCATTTATATCCCTTTATCTAAGGACAGTTAGGTTGTTCCTATATCTTGGTTATCGTTAATAATGTTGAAATGAACATGGGAGTGCAGATAATTCTTTGGTCATGATTATTTTGTTTGGAATATATACACAGAATTGGGATTGCTGGATCATATTTATGAACCTGGAGGATATTATGTTTGTGAAATAAGCCAGAAGCAGAAGGACAAATATTGTATGATCTCACTTTTATATGTGGAATTTAAGAAATCAAATTCATAAAACAAAGAGTAAAAGAGTGGTTACAGTAAGTTAAAAGTGGGAAATGGAATGATGTTGACCAGAGGTTACAAAGTTTCAGGTATGCAGAATGAATAAGTTCAGGAGATCTACTGTGTACAGTATTGTGACTATAGCTAATATATTGCATTGCATACTTAAATTTGCTAAGAGAGTAGACGTTAAATGTTCTCACCACACACAAATACACCAGCCACACACAAACACATAAACACACACACACACGCCATTACCTATGTAAGGAAATGGGTATGTTAATTTGCTTAATTGTGGTAATGATTTCACAATGTATTTGAATATCAGAAACTCACAATGTACACCTAGAATATATATAATTTTTATTTGTTCATTATCCTTCAACAAATCCAGTGGGAAAAAAAGATGAGAGCTATAATAAACATATGGAGAAAGAGCTTTAAGAACACCGAAAGAGGGATAATTCATTCTGCTTGTGATAGTCTAGGAATCAGGGGAAGAGAATTAAGATTATTAAAAAGAAAAGTATAATTTTCCAGACAAGGATATTCTAAATAAATAAGTGTATTGTGAAGGCATTAAGTCAAATACCTGTTTGACATTGTCAGGATTTAAGCATAGGACATTCCCACTATCTCTATCTCTGCATATTCCAGAATTATATTCTTCCATTGAAACCAACTTTCAAGACAACACAATGAGGCAACTTTGGAAAAAATTATAACTAAAAAGCTGATACATAACTATATGCTTTAAATAAGTTGCGTCAGTGTCACTACTGTTATTTTTGTATTGAACTAGAAATAAGAAAATACTGTAAATAAAAAACAAAATAAAAGTAAATTTAAGAAACAGATTCCACAACTGCAGATTTTATTCGCAAAAACTAGGAAAGAAAACCTATGTTTTCTGCTGATTTGCTGACAACTTTGTAATGACTAAGAATTAAATGCTCATAATTCATAATTATTTACTATTTATTTCATAATATTAATTTCCTTGCCTTTATTTCAGGAAAATCACAAAGCATGCTATAATATATTTATCTCATAGTTTATGCTTTTTTGACAGTGTTATCAGAAGACAACCAACTTTAGTAATTTTCTTTTTTATGTTGTTTTTTATCAATATCAGTTTGGAGAAACTTCATGTTATTAAGGCTGTACTACTTGGAATTCTCAATAGCATTATGTAAGTAATACTTAGGTTTGAAGATGAAGTATAATTGTTACCTATGATGCCTAAATATTTGAGTGGTGTAGCACATGATAAATCATTGTAATCACAGAAAAGCATAAATATTTAAATTTAATCATATATCACTATCACTCATAATATGAATTTTATCAACTTTTAAAGCAATATCTAGATCCAATTACTATTTGTAAAGTTAATTCACACTCTACAATGGTTGTATATTTTTTGAAAAACAAATAGAAGAGCAGTGTATTTTAAATTGGCTCTGTTCTCTTATCAAGTCAAATAATTTTTTATCTACAAGGAGAAAATATGTCTATATTTAGAAATATGTATATAATACTATCATCACAGTCCAAAATCTTGTTAAGATGATAAGCAACTTCAGTAAAGTCTCAGGATACAAAATCAATATGCAAAAATCACGAGCATTCCTATACACCAATAACAGACAAACACAGTGCCAAATCGTGAGCAAACTCCCATTTACAACTGCCACAAAGAGAATGAAATACCTAGGAATACAACAAACAAAGGATGTGAAGGACCTCTTCATGGAGAACTACAAACCACTACTCAAGAAAATAAGAGAGGACACAAACAGATGAAAAAACATTCCATGTTCATGGTTAGGAAGAATCAATATTGTGAAAATGGCCATACTTTCCAAAGTAATTTATAGATTCAGTACTATCCCCATCAAGCTACCAATGACTTTCTTCACAGAACTGGAAAAAAACACCTTAAACTTCATATGGAACCAAAAGAGTGCCCATATAGCCAAGACAAGCCTAAGCAAAAAGAACAAAGCTGGAGGCATCATGCTACAAACTATACTACAGTATTTGAAAGAGCAGAAATATAGACCAATGGAACAGAACAGAGTCCTTGGAAGTAGCACCACACATCTAAAACCATCTGATCTTTGACAAACCTGACAAAAACAAGCAGTGGGGAAAGGATTCCCTGTTTAATAAATGGTGTTGGGAAAACTGGCTAACCATGTGCAGAAAGCTGAAACTGGACCCCTTCCTTACACCATATACAAAAATTAACTCTAGATGGATTAAAGATTCAAACAGAAGACCTAACACCATAAAAACCCTAGAAGAAAACCTAGGCAATACCATTCAGGACATAGGCACAGGCAAGGATTTCATGACTAAAACACCAAAAGCAATGGCAACAAAAGCCAATATAGGCAAATGTGATCTCTTTAAACTAAAGAGCTTCTGCACAGCAAAAGAAACAATCATTAGAGTGAACAAGCATCCAACAGAATGGGAAAAAGTTTTTTAATCTACCCATCTGACAAAGGGCTAATATCCAGCACCTACAAATAATTAAAACAAATATACAAGAAAAACAAACAAACAAACAACCCCATCAAAAAGTGGGCAAAGGATACGACCGGACACTTTTCAAAAGAAAACACATATGAGGCCAACAAACATATCAAAAAATGCTCATCATCACTGGTCATTAGAGAAATGCAAATCAAAACCACATTGAGATACCATCTCACGCCAGTCAGAATGGCGATCATTGAAAAATTAGGACACAGATGCTGGAGAGGATGTGGAGAAATAGGAACACATTTACATTGTTGGTAGAAGAGTAAATTAGTTCAGCCACTGTGGAAGACACTGTGGCGATTCCTCAAGCATGTAGATCTAGACATACCATTTGACCCAGCAATCCTACTACTGGGTATATACCCATATAATTATAAATCATTCTATTATAAAGACACATGCATACGTATGTTTATTGCCACATGTTTGCAATCACAAAGACCTGGAACCAACCCTAATGCTAAACAATGATAGACTGGGTAAAGAAAATGTGGAACATATACACCATGGAGTACTCCACAGCCATAAAAAAGGATGAGTTCATGTCCTTTGCAGGGACATGGATGAAACTAGAAACCATCATCCTCAGCAAAGTGACACAAGAACAGAAAGCCAAACACTGAATGTTCTCACTCATAGGCCAGTGTTGAACAATGAGAACACATGGACACAGTGAGGGGAGCATCACACACGGGGGTCTGTTGGGGGTTGGGGACTAGGAGAGGGATAGTGGGGTGTGGGGAGATTGGAAGGGATAACGTTGGAAGAAATACCTAATGTAGGTGATGGGGTGATGGAGGCAGTAAACCACCATGGCATGTGTATACCTATGTAACAATCCTGCAAGATCTGCACATGTATCCCAGAACTTAAAGTATAATAATATATATATAATAGAAAATAATATTCTAATATTCAGAAATTCGTTTGGGGATTATTTTTATCTGAAGTTTCTTCATAGAATTGAAAATGTTTTTCTTTCTCTTTTTAATTACCTTATGTTTTATTGAAAGGTAAATTTTCTTGTATATTTCACAAGCAGTTTTTTTCAATTAATACATTTCTTCCAAAATTTTATACTATTTTAAATTCTATAATAATATGATTGCAATTATTTTGGTAACATTATTGATAGTAGGAAATCTTATATACAAAATAACTGAATATTACAATTCAAAATAATTGCATTTTCTACCAAAGACACAATTTGTTCTTATTTTGAGGATATGTTATGTGTTCTAATGTATCTCACACCATACCATATATAATTAAGTTTAATTTCTGTAATGGTGTTTAGTCAGTATCTGCACTGTCCATCTGAACAATTTTAAGGAACAATGTGATATGTATTTTTTAAAAATATTCCATTTGGGGACAGATCCATAAATATTATGTGTAACTTTTTAATTGTTCCAAAGAATGTCATCACTATAGCACACTTAAGGTCACATCTTTTGAAGAGCAAAATCAAAATATGGCACAAATACGGCTTCTAGATTTTTGACTAAAATTCTGGTATACACACCTTTATCTTTGCTATATTTATTAGAACCATTTATATAGACTTCTCCTCAACAATATCTTAAATTATTTCAATAAAGATTATTCACATTTTCTGCAAATTTACATTTTATAAAATATTCCTTTACAAATAAGTGTATGTTAATTATATCAATTAGTTTGTATCTGTCTTCTTTCCAATATATATGAAACAGTATCATGTTTTACATACCTTACATCTAGACACATCGCTATACAATTTTTTATTATATAAAAAATATTTTATTGAAAAAATTCCCTCACCTGCAATGTGTAAATGTTGCAATTCTGTACTATTTAGTGAGTACCTCTTTGTAAATACAAAGAGACGCAAGACAATGAATGCTTGTCACTACTGAAAAATGATATTTCCTAATGAAAGGATTACTACAATCACGCTATTTGATAGGAGGGATATGAGAAGTTTTTTTTTTTTTTTTTTTTTGTTTTTTTTTTTTACCTAAGCACTTTCACAAATTTTCCCTGAACTCTGAATCAAAGTCTGTCTCTCACATTGTCAGAGGCACAGTCTATGAAATGTGCTGGCACTGATACATAGTTACCTTTTCTTTGAAGGTCAAGACATTTGAAGAAATGTATCCCTAAAGGCTGAACAGCATTGATGATATTCAAGGTGCTCGTGTGTCCATGATTAAGGTAGTAGTTCTACTATTACTGACTGCCAACCAACAATAGTGATTGGGGAAATTTGTGACCATGTACCTATGTTTAATAATGCCAGAAGTAATTGAGTTTTATTATTTTAAAATATATAAATCAGTTTTTAAAAATAATACAATTTTCCCTATGATTGAATTACAATCACATAGAATTTAAGAGCTGAATAGATTAGAAACCACTTAGTTCATTCTTTTCATTTTTCCTGTTAGAAAGCTCCTTTGTAGCAACATGAATGGATTTTGAGGCCATTATCCTAAGTGAACTAATTCAGAAACAGAAAATCAAATACCACCTGTTTTCACTTACAAGTGAGAGCTAAACAATGGGCACACATGAACATAAAAATGAAAGTATCAGATGCTGGAGACTACAAAAGGGGAGAGGGAGAGAGGCGGGGTGAGTATTGAAAAATTATTTAACGGGTGCAGTGTTTAGTATTTTGGTAGTGAGTACACTAGCTCAATCCCCTCAAGAATGTCATATATCCATGTAACAGACACATGTACCAAGTGAATCTAAAACAAAAGTAAATTAAGTTTTTAAAAAGTTCTAAGATTAAAAAAAGTAAACTACCCTTTATAGAAAGAAAATGACTTGCCCAAAGCATCAGAACTTAAAATCAACAAAACAGGACTACCGTGTTGGTTATTTGACGTCTACAGTCATTATCAATGTATGTTGATCCCTGACATATTAGGCTGGTGAAAACAAATGAAAGCTGTAGGAAAATGCAATGATTTCTATCAAGTTATAAGAAGGAGGACTTGAAGCAAAAGAGATTTCCACAATTAATGTGTTGTATTTTCTCAGTTTTTCTTCATCTACATGTGTTAGATGAATTATATTAAGGAATATAGTCTGAGGAAGTGATATACCATAGATATGAATTTAGTTAAATTTCATCATAAATAAATAACAGCAGACTCTAATGAAACACAAAAGAAAGTGAAATCATAAAATAAATCCAAATGCTAAAATTGCTTAGATAAAAAAGGAAATTTAAAGCTGAAATTCTATATAGAATTTCAGTTAAGTTTGACAGCCATTTTATTACCAGATTTGACACATTGCATTATGAAATGATAATCTTTTTATCAGCATAAAAGTTTCCTGTAATTTAGGTAATAAGATCCACATATAAAAGCTGAAAGTTTTAATACCATAATTTTCCCAATTTTGCAGTGACTTTCATATAAAATGTTAAGAAGAAATACATTACTAAAACACTGAAAGAATAAGACAACTTAAAATTGATGAATAACCAAATTACATAATAACTGTGGTGAGAGAAGTGTAACTTATATGTACTCTCATTCTAATTTGAACTCATGTATGGCATCACAAAGGTTTTCCAAGGTAAAAGGTAATTGGTCTGAATAGTTATAAAAATCCCATTTAACCTCAGGTTCAAGTGAATGCTTAATGCAATAATATCAGCAGCCTAAACCAATGATTGGATGGAATTTAATAGCGTAATTGCACAAGAATTTACAGTTGAGACAGCAAAACATTGCAGCATAATCATAGAGGATTAGAAACAAAAAGATCTTAAGAGAGCACAATTTTAAAAAAACAGAATGGGAAAGTCATTTATCCAAGGGCAAAAATCAAAACAGCAATAAAACTAAGATTATTAAGTTATCAAATGGAGAAAGAAGGGAACACTTAAAATACAGCAATGGAGGGAAGTAGATATTCACACAGCTCCAAAGTATTTATTTGTTACAAGAAATAAAGTAAGATTACAATTGAGAGATATGGTTGACACTATTTTAATCAAATGATCACACTTACTAATAATGGGACAGATTGATATGTGGCTTTTGATGAAGTACAATTGGAAGGACACAGCTTCATTTATGTGGTTTTCTTGCCAAAAAATATTTGACCTGGATATAATAAAGATAAATTCACCAGAAACATTTCTATTTTAGGATGTCCTACATTGACTAACAGAGACTCTAATAATGACATTGTTTGAAATAAAACAAAAGGTGTTTGTGTGCAAAGGGAATTTTCTAGACTAAAGGAGATAAAAAAATATGACAATCAAATGCAATGTTTGACCTTAGATTGGGAATCAGAAAAATAAACAAGGATATGTAAACAATATTATTGGTACAATTGGGAAAACTTGAATATATAACATATATTGCATAACAGTTCTACCAATTTCAAATTCCTTGGGTGTCATATTGTTATAGTACATGTAAAAGTGCCATAGTATCTGATGATGCATATAGAGTTAAAGTGACAGAAAGAAAAAAAAAACACTTAAATGTGATAAGATATTTAAAATTAATTAATTTAAGTGAAGATTATACAGATGTTCATTGTACTATTCTTGCAACTTTTACATAGGCTTAATATTTTAAAATATTAAATCCAAGCAACAGCAACTCCCAGTGTAGACTTAGAACAATATATATGCTTATAATTGTGATCTCAATTTGGTATGAAGTTAAGTTACCCTAGACTAAATATGCATATACCTTGCTAATAAAAGGGATGTGTACCATAAAAAAATCAACTATTCACAAATGAAAAACTATAATGAAACTTAACCTATGTATAATACTACAATTGTCAATGCACCAAAATCAAATATGTACTTTATGATATTACCTGAATTATCAACAAAATATAAGAAAATAAATGGATTACAGGAATCTAGAGATGGTTTTTTTAAACCAAAAATAAGATCATAAGTCCTCCACTGACTGAATGGATCCCCTTTTGGCTAAGTGGGGCCCAGAGAAACCTCAAAACTGAGTTTCTGGCCATGACAGTATGGGAGGTCAGACACGCCTTGTTATATCCTCTCCATTTTGCAAGTTTATACACAACTAGCCAGGACTAATGTTAAAATAGAGATCCTAAGACTGTCAGAACAGACTTTTTTTGTCAATAAAATACCAAGTTATAAACAGGACCTAAAGATATGCCAGGCAAGGGTTAAGTTAGGAACTCCCACACTTAAAGAATAAGCTATGTTTTAATGGCCACAAGGCTCTTGTTTTTCCCTAGCAGCTAAGCAACTACTTTGCTCATAAGCAATATTAAAACAATTAGAAATTATTTAGATTACAGATTGACCCCTGTTCCACCAGTCATGACTATAGCTTTGATTGGACAAGAGAACCGATTTCAGTAACTTCTGACAAGAATAACAGTGACCATTGGATGATTCTGGCTGGTTTACAAAGACTGCTCCCTCGTGGGCTTTCATGTCCTGCAAATACAGTTTGGCTCATGGGGCCTAATTATAATACATTCATATATTAAGTCTTCACTCTAAGATGAACGTGAATTGTATGTTACATGCATGTTTGTTCAATATACATTGGTCAGGGCCAACTTTATGAATACTCATAGTTCCTCCTGTAATCTGTTGAATATTTGTGTTTACCAAACCTGTTAGCATAAAGCACCTACACCAGCTCCTCTTCCTTGAATGTGCCTGTCTCTGTTCTTGGCTGGAAGCATGCTTTGTAGCCTGTGAGAAGTCCACCTTGCACCTTTATAAAAAATAAAGTCTCATTTCTCCTTTTCATTTCTAAATTTACATATGTGTGTGTGTCTGTGTATTTTAAGATTGTCAAAGACTCAACAATATTCTGTCATTCATATTTGAACATATAATATTTTACATAAAAGCCTTAATTCTAATAGGTTTAAAACTGCTCCTAACCAAGTGATATATACTACGTCTTATACAGGTTCACATATCTTATTCAGATTGCTCTGGGAACACATGGAAGTTCTAGTTTTTGCCCCCATGCTATTGTAGATTCCAAAAAATCCATGAGAAGGATATTTTACACATTGTACCATGAGGATGAGGAAAACAACCACCATAGCTATGACCCTCAAAACATAAAAACCCTATTCGTGACACTATGCATTGAAATCATCAAAATATGTCTACACTCCTAGTTCAGACCTTTATATGTCAGTGAATGAATTAACATTTAAACCATAGCATGGTGATGTCACCATTCAGCCAACAGTTCAACTTGTTGTGTCTTTGCCTACTCTTCAATGTTTCTGGAATTTAAAGAAATAGTCAAGTATGTTCTTATTCAAATAAAAAAGTCAAAAATTTAATTTTTAAAAAAAGTTTACTACTGCTTAGAAACCTACAAAAATACAGTTAGATAGAATAAATTTTAGTGTTCAATAGCACAATAATGTAACAATGGTTAATAATAATTTATTACATATTTAAAATACCTAGAAGAGAAACTGTGGAATGTTTTCACCACAAAACAGTGGTGCATATTTGAGGTGATGGACATCCTATTTACCATGAGTTGATAATTACACATTGTATGAATGTAAGAGGATATCACATTTACCCATCAATATCTACAATTTGCCAGGCATGGTGGCTCACTCCTGTAATCCAAGCACTTTGGGAGGCTGAGGTGGGCAGATCATGAGGTCAAGAGATCAAGACAATCCTGGACAACTTGGTGAAACCCTATCCCTGCTAAAAATACAAAAATTAGCTAGGCATAGTGGCATGCACCTGCAGTCCCAGCTACTTGGGAGACTGAGGCAGAATTACTTAAACCCGGGAGACAGAGGTTGCAGTGAGCAGAGATCACACCACTGCATTCCAGCCTGGTGACAGAGCAAGATTCCATCTCAAAAATATATACATATATATTTAAATATAAAAATAATATTTAAATAAAAAAATATTAAAATATCATAAATATAAATATATTATAATATATAAAATATAAATATATTATAAAATATTATTTAAATACAAATATATATATATCTGCAATTTGATGTAACAGTAAAAAGTAAAATAATATGTTCAATATATATCAAACACCTGAAAAACTACAAAAATTACCCAAATTTATTATTTAATAAAATAGATGTAAGATAATCAGATCTGCTGAAGTCTATAATTCTCCAGTTTTACTTGCTTATTATATTAATCTGAGAAAAAATAAATGCTTTACATGAAAATTAAAAGAAATATAAGCACATGTCATATATATATAAATATGCAATTCAAAACTGTAAAGATTCTAGACAAAAACATGGGAGAAACTCAATGTGATGTTTGGTTGGGCGACAAAATTTTAGGTAAAAAGCAAAACCATGATTTACAAAAGAAGTTAGACGAGTTGGATTTTATTAACCTGTAAAAAATTATTCTGTGTAAAGGATATTATTAAGAAAATTAAAACGCAGTCAACAAACTGGAAGGAAATATTTGCAAAACACATATTTTTAGGTAAACTTACGTGTAAAATATCTTTTAAATACCTCTGAAGATACAGGGAGTAAAGCAACCAAGATGGCAGACTAGGAGACAACAGCCTCCTTTCCACACACACACACACTATATATATATATATAAATATATATATATTGCTGGAGTGCAGTGGCCAGATGTTTGCTCACTGCAACCTCTGCCTCCCGGCTTAGCTAGTGCCCAGAGTGCACACATGTGCAGAGAATCCTTGTCTACTGGGCCCAGGGTGAGAGCTAGCTTACTATGACCGTGGCTTTAATGTGTGAGGTGTGGGAAGGTGGACTACAGTCATAGATCCATGGGCTAGAGTGTAGACACTTGCAGGGAAGCTGTGGCTCGGGTATTAGTGGCATGCATGGGTTTGGGAGAGGTAGAAGTTTTAGTTCTGAAGAGTACAACTGCAACTTCTTCTTGGGGTAGGAGTGTGCAGTCACATCTCCCTCTCTAGCATTCCCCAGAGGGACTAGCTGTTGGTTACACAAGTGGCAAGAGATGCTCGTGTTCTCTGTGGAGCAGACTACTAAAGACCACAGTGGTTCCCACCAGGAGGCTTGTACCAATAACCTCTGTCTTTCTTTATTGTTCCTAGCCTTCTCCTGACATCTCAGGCATGCCGAGGGCACCAGCTATCCTTTCTGTGTTTGTTTCTCCAGTTTGTTTATTTGATATAAATGTTTCCACAGATTTGTAAACAAATCCTTGAATCCTTCCAGCACTATCTGGTTTTAGGATAGCTCTCTCTCTCTCTCTCTCTCTCTCTCTCTCTCTATATATATATATATATATATATATATATATATATATATACACACACACACACACACACACACACACACACACATATATATACACATATATATATTTGCTATCAATATATCTTCTTTGGTGAGGTCTCTATTAAGACTTTGTGTCCTTTTAAAACTAGGTTTCTTATTGTAGAGTTTTAAGAATTTTTTCCACTGTGTTACTTAATGTATGATGTTTTAATTTTATTTTTAATTGATAAATTATAATTGCATATATGCATGAAGTACAATGTAATGCTTTAAGTATACATTTGGAGTGATTAAATCAAGCTAATTAACATATCTATCACTTTACGTACTATTTTGTATGTGGTAAGAACATTTGAAATTACTCTCAGCTATTTTGAAATAATATACAACACATTGTTATTAACTATTATTACCTTACTGTGAAATAGACCATAAGCCTGGCTGGGCACGGTGGCTCATACCTGTAACATGAGCACTTTGGGAGGCCAATGCCCACCGATCACCTGAGGTCAGGAGATTGAGAGCAGCCTGGACAACATGACAAAACTCCATCTCTAGTAAAAATCCAAAAATTAGCCAGGCATGGTGGCAAGCACTGGTAATCCCAGCTACCGGGAGGCTGAAGCTGAAAAATTGCTTGAACCCAGGAGGCAGAGGTTGCAATGAGTGGAGATCATGCCACTGCACTCCAGCCTCGGGGACAAAACAAGACTCTGTCTCAAAAAAAAAAAAGAAAGAAAGAAAAAAAAAAATTATTCCTTCTGCCTAACTGAAACTTGCACCCTTTGATTTCCAATCCTCCCTATCCCAACTCCAGAGTCTTGTAGCCACTAAGTGACTCTATGATTTTGTGAGTTTGTATTTTTTTGGATTCTACACATAAATAACATTATGCAGTATTTGTATTTTTTTGCCTTACCTATTTTGCTTAGCACAAGGATTTCCAGATTCATTCATGTTGTCATAAATGAAAGAATTTCTTTTTCTATAAAGGCTGAATTATATATATATATATATATATATATATATACATATTATATAATTATGTAATATGTATATATGCATATGATAATAACTAAACTTTATAAAACAATAAAATTGTAATAACAATTGTTGTAGAGTGTGTGGAGCAACAACAACTCTGATTTATTGATTAGGAAAATGCAAACTTGGACAGATACTTTGGAAGACAATTTGACCCATTTTTAAAAGCTACATGTAGTCTTATCATACACTACATCATTTGCATTCCTTAATATTTGCCCAAATGAATTAAAAATTTATGTCTGCAAAAAAACCTGCACATGATGTTTATAGCAGCTTTATTTGCAATCAGTATAACAGAGATCAACAAAGATGTTCTTCAATAGTGTATGGATAAATAAACTGTAGTATAACCATACAATTAAATATTATTCCACAAAAATGAAAGGCCTATCAATCAGGCAAACAAATGCATGAATATTATATGCACTTTTCTTTGTGAAATAGGCCAATATAGAATAGCTACATACTGTATGATTCCAGTTATATAACATTGTAAAATGGTTAATACTGACAGGCTAAACAGATCATAGTTTTCAAGGGTACAGGGTGAGGAGCTTGAATAGTTGAAGCAAAATGAATTATATTTAATAGAAGTAAAATTATTTTTGTGTGATGCATTAATGATGGTTACCAAAGAAAATTCTTAAAACTTAACAGCACATAGTGAATCATAATGTACGCAAAATTTGAAAAACTCTTTAAGAGATTGGAGGATCACATGCAGACTGTGACAAGAGAACCTAACTGTATTATAAATGTGTGAAACATCCTCAGAATGAGGGTGGAGGAAAAGGTGAAACTTGAAAATAGAGGCAACTACATTCACTGACTAGACAACTATGAAAAAGAATGGAGTCCATAAGACAAAAAGAGCTGAAGAAAATCTATATAAACACTGCATTTTAGCCAAAATTGTTTACTAATGGGATATGAGTTAACAATTCTTAAAGTACTATGCATGTATTAAATAATATATTAAATGCATAGTGAATGATAGGAAGCCAGGTTTCTCACTGTTGGAATTAGAGTTTAAGGAAGAGAAGCAGGCTATAGGAATCTATGTAAATGAACTAGTATTAGAGACATCACTATGAACTCATGTTTAGTTTTTTATAAATATGTCTAGTTACAAATGGAAGGATATATAGATATGTATATTGACAGGAAGCAATACACACACTTACATTTCTTTGTACTGTTAGCTGGCAGTGTCTAGAAGCAACAGTCCAGCAGCAATGTGCCCACCTCATTTCTAAATCTAGTGTCCCTTTCCAATAAAAGGAACCAAGGCCTTTTGTAGAAATGACTAATTCTAATACTGAAGTAGGAAAGATATAATATGAACCTAGAGTATCTTGTAGTGCCAGAAAGAAGTTGCTTAAAAAGGACAGCTCATGACAGAAGTGTACCAACAGAAAAAGACAGGAGTCAATAGAAAAAATTTTCAGTGCCTGAAACTGAACAACTGGAGCAACAAAATAATAAAGCAATACTAAATCATAGCCCAAGGTCTAAAATAAATAGCCATAATATCACACTTATGCAGATAAATGATTGAATCAATAAATGAAGGAGAAAAGACACATCTGCCTTGTAATAAACTATAAATAATTTATGTAGTTATTCAGTCCTCAAAGAGGGGAGCATAACTATCACTCCTTAAGTACAGGCTATGCACAGTGACTTTGTTCCAAAAAGAGTATGGAAAAGGGTAATAAAAGAATAAGTTTATGGTGGAGAAACCTAACACTATCCCAGCTCTATTACCAAGCTTAGCATTAACAGTGATGAGTCATGTTGATATCCTGGGCCCTTGATACGATGAGAATTGCACTCTTATCTCTGTGGTCTTCCTGTCTAGATCTCATAGCCTCAATCTACAAGAGAGTTATCAGGCAAATCTTTTTTTTTTTTTTTTTAATTTTTTATTGGATTTTAGGTTTTGGGGTACATGAGCATAGCATGCAAGACAGTTGCGTAGGTACACACATGGCAGTGTGCTTTGCTTTTCTTCTCCCCTTCACCCACATTTGGCATTTCTCCCCAGGCTATCCCTCCCCACCTCCCCCTCCCACTGGCCCTCCCCTTTTCCCCCCAATAGACCCCAGTGTTTAGTACTCCCCTTTCTGTGTCCATGTGTTCTCATTTTTCATCACCCACCTATGAGTGAGAATATGCGGTGTTTCATTTTCTGTTCTTGTGTCAGTTTGCTGAGGATGATGTTCTCCAGATTCATCCATGTCCCTACAAACGACACAAACTCATCATTTCTGATTGCTGCATAATATTCCATGGTGTATATGTGCCACATTTTTCCAATCCATTCTATTATCAATGGGCATTTGGGCTGATTCCAGGTCTTTGCTATTGTAAACAGTGCTGCAATGAACATTCGTGTGCATGTGTCCTTATAGTAGAACGATTTATAGTCTTTTGGATATATACCCAGTAATGGGATTGCTGGGTCAAATGGAATTTCTATTTCTAAGGCCTTGAGGAATCGCCACACTGTCTTCCACAATGGTTGAACTAATTTACACTCCCACCGGTCACTAGAGTGGATCAGCAACCAACAGAATGGGAAAAAATTTTCGCAGTCTACCCATCTGACAAAGGGCTGATATCCAGAATTTACAAAGAACTCAAACAGATTTACAGGAAAAAAACAAACAAGCCCATTCAAAAGTGGGCAAAGGATATGAACAGACACTTTACGAAAGAAGACATATATGAGGCCAACAATCATATGAAAAAATGCTCATCGTCACTGGTCATCAGAGAGATGCAAATCAGGCAAATCTTAATAAAGGGACATCTTGCAAAATACGTAACTGGTACTCCTTATTTTCAGTTAAGATCATCAAAAACAAGGAAAGTCTGAGAAACTTTCACAATCAAAAGTTGCCTAATTAGATATGTCAACTAAATATAATGTGGTATCTATCCTGGTTGGGATCCTGGAAAAGATAAAGGATATGACTTTAAAAAAAAGTGAATACATCTGAATAAATCATGGACATTTATTAATGATAATTTATTAATTATAAATTATATTGAGTTCATGAGTTGTGAGAATTGTATCATACTAATACAAGGGGTCAATAACTGAGGAACTGTGTATGTGTTTTTTTTTATTATTTTTACCTAAATTTAAAAAAGCTAATTTAGAGAAAAATACATACATTGTCAAAGCATGCATATAGCTTTGGATTCTGACAAGGCTGCTAACTTCTTGTCAAAAACTCAACCCTCAGTTTGCCTTAGAGGCAAAAATGGGTTAGAGGAACTTGAAAACTATCTGAAGATAGTGAAAAAAACTTTGAAAGCCAGAGGTGCTGCAGACTGGGAATGTCACTGGAGAACATTACTTTAAAAACACATGAACACATATGTTTATTGTGGCACTGCTTACAATAGCAAAGGCTTGGAACCAACTAAAATGCCCAATGATGATAGACTGGATAAAGAAAATGTGTCACATACACATCACGGAATACTATGCAGTCATAAAAAAGGATTAGTTCATGGCATTTGCAGGGACATGGATGAATCTGAAAACGATGCTTCTCAGCAAACTGACACAAGAACAGAAAAGCAAACACCGCATGTTCTCACTCATAAGTGTGAGTTGATCAGGGAGAACTCATGGACACAGAAAGAGGAACACCACACACCAGGGCCTTTTGTGGGGTGAGGGGCTAGGGGAGGGATAGCTTTAGGAGAAATACCTAATGTAGATGACGGGGTGATAAATGCAGCAAACCACCATGGCAGGTGTATCCCTATGTAACAAACCTGCATGGTCTGCATATGTACCCCAGAACTTAAAGTATAATTTAAAAATAAATAAATATAAAAAATAAAAATTTTGAGTGTTTTTAAAGCAAATAAAATAAATTATGTTTATCCTATTTCTCCACACTGCCACAGGTGAATCATTCCCTACCCTATTGTCACTGAGGATCACAGAAACAAGAATAGCAGCACTGTTTACCTGGTAATGACCAGGGCAGCATTTAAGTCTGGCTTCAATTCTGAGAAATTAGCAATGCTATTTCTTCAGGGTCTAGTATGTGCCAGACACTGCTAGACACTGGACACAAAGTAGTAAAACAAAGATAAAATAAATTGCTTTAATACAAATTATATTCCAGGGCACAAAACCACCTAATATACTGTATAAATAAGTAAAATTCATAGCGTGTCATGTGATAAATAGTCCTCATGAAAAAAATAAAATGAGAAAAATGAAACAAAAAATTACAGGTGAGTTAGAGTATTCATTTTAGTTAAAATAGCTAAGGGATATCACAGCGATGTGACAGGTGAATAAGAATATGAAAGAAGTGAGGTACTGACCTTTCTAGACAGGGAAAATTTTATTCCAAACAGAGGGAAGGGAAAGTGCAAAGGCTCTGAAACATATTTTACATTTGTGGAAATAACAAGAATGCCAATGTGACCGGATCAAAGTGAGTAAGTAAGAGTTAAAATAAAAGGAGGTAAAGTCATAGTGACAACAGCAAAGGGGGCAGATTATATAAGGCTTTGTAGGCCATGGTACACATGCTGCGGCATTTGAAAAGCCATTGCAGGGTTCTAAGCAGAGAAAAGACATGAAATGATTTCTCCTTTAACATAATCATTCTAGCTTCTGAGTGAAACTAGATTGAAAAAAAAAAGCGATAGATTTAGGAAGACTTTATATAAGGCTATTTTAACAATCTGGTAAAAAACAATGAAAGTAGCTTTGACTGGAGTAGTAGCTATGTGGGTAGTAGGAAGTGGACATATCCTGGAAATAATTTGAAAATAGAGGCAACTATATTTGCTGACTAATTGAATCTGAGGTATGAGTGAGATATATCAAAGTTTTTTGCTTGAGTGTCTGGAAACCTGGAGAGGTAATTTCCTCAGTTGGGAAATAGTGTACAAAGAGGAGTTTATGGAGAGTAATTTCAATAGAGATTCATTACGTTTACAACATCTATGGGGAATTCCAACAAAGTTGTTGAATAGACAGCTGATACAAGAATTTGGAGTTCAACAGAGGGATCATAGCTGGCAATATAAATTGAGGAGTCAGTGCATCGAAAATTTATTAGCCACGAAAATGAATGAAACAACCAAGGGATTGTGGAGAGAGAAAATAGGAAAAGCTGAATGTAAGGGTCCTGAAGAGTTAGCTTTAGGTATCTGTAACATAAGAGGTCAGAGATATGAAAAGAAGCCAGCAAAGGACACTGAGAAGTAGTAGCCAGCACAGTAGGCAGAAAGATAGGAGAGTGTGATATACTAACAACCGAATGATAAAAGTGCAAACTAATAACTGTATCAAAAACTGTTTATATATAAAGTAAGTATAAGTATGGGAATTAAATATTGGCTTAAACACTATGTGGGTACATGGTGATCTTGACAAGAGCAGTTTCAGTGTAACATTGGAATAAAAACATGGCTAACTTGTGTTTAATAGAAAATAAATAAATGAAATTGGAGCGATCATTCGTAAGAGTTTTACTGTGAAGGAATGGAAAAAAAGAAATGACATGTGTTTTAGTTCATGCTCACACTGCTATCAATAAATACCCAAGACTAATTTATTTTAACAGAAGTTTAATTGACTCACAGTTCAGCATGGCTGAGAGGCCTCAGGAAACTTACAATCATCAAAAAGGGAAAACAAACCCTTCCTTTTTCAGGTAGTGGCAGGAGGGAGAAGAATGAGAGCAAAGCAAAGGCGGAAGTTCCTTAGAAAACCATCAGATCTTGTGAGAACTTACTTTTATGAAAACAGCATGGCAGAAAGCATCCCCATGAATCAATTATCTCCTCCTGGTCCCTCCCACAACACATGGGAATAATGGGAAGTATGATTTCATTATGGTCTTGATCTATGATCAAGATGAGATTTGTGTGGGGACACAGCTAAACCATATTATTCTGCCACTGGCCCCTCTAAAATCTCATGTCCTTGTGATTCAAAACACAATAATGCCCTTACAACAGACCCCCAATACCTTAACTCATTTTAGCATAAACTCAAAAGTCCAAGTCCCAAGTCTCATCTGAGACAAGGCAAGCTCCTTCCACCTAGAAGCCTATTAAATCTAAAGCAAGTTAGCTACCTCCTAGACACAATGGGAATACAGGCATTGGTGAATACACCATTCCCAAATGGGAGAAATTAGCCCAATTGAAAAGCCTATATAGGCCCCATGCAAGACTTAAATACAATAGGGCAGTCATTAAATTTTAAAGTGCCAAAAGGATGTCCTTTGACTCCACGTCTCAAATACAGTTTGCACTGATGCAGGAGTTGGGATGCTACCACTTTGGACAGCTCTATCCCTGTGGCATTGCAGGGTACAATTCCCCCCCAGCTGCTTTCACAACTGACATTGACTGTCTGTGGCTTTTCTAGGTGTACTGTGCAAGCTGTTGGTGGATTTACCATTCTGGGATGTGGACGATGGTGCTTTCTTCTCACAGCTCTACTAGGCAGTGCCCCAGTGGGGACGCTGTGTGGACGCTCCAATCTCACATTTCCCTTCCACATTTGCCCTAGCAGAAATTTTCCATGAGGACTCTGCTTCTGCAGGACACTGCTTCCTAGACATCCATGTATTTCCATACATCTTCTGAAATCTAGGTGGAGATTCCCAAACCTCAATTCTTGACTTCTGTGCACCCACACTCTCAACACCACGTGGAAGTTGCCAAGGCTTGGGGCTTGCACACTCTGAAATCACGTCCTGAGCTGTGCCTTGGCTTTTTTTTAGCCATGGCTAGAGCAGCTGGGACACAAGGCACCAAGTCCCTAGGCCATGCACATCAGGGAGCCCAGCCCACAAAACAATTTTTCCTCCTAGGACTCTGGCCTGTGATGGGAACATTTGCTGTAAATATCTCTGACATGCCTTGGAGACATTTTCCCCATTGTCTCGATGGTTAACATTTGGCTCCTCATTAGTCATGCAAATTTCTGTAGCCTGCTTGAATTTCTCAGAAAAATTGATTTTTCTTTTCTATTGCCTTGTCAGCTACAAATTTTCCAAACTTTTATGCTCCACTTCCTCTTGAACACTTTGCCACTTAGAAATTTCTTTCACTAGATATTCTAAATTATCTATTTCATGTTCAACGTTCCACAGATCTCTAGGGAAAGGGCAAAATGCCACCAGCCTCTTGGCTAATATATAGCAAGAGTCACCTTTATTTCATTTCCCAACCAAGTATCATCTGCATCTCAGATTACCTCAGCCTGGACCTCATTGTCCATATCACTATCAGCATTTTGGTCAAAACCTTTCAACAAGTCTCTAGGAAGTTTTAAACATTCTCACATCTTCCTGTATTCTGAGCCCTAAAAGTCTCTAGAAAGTTTCAAACTGTCCCACATTTTCCTATCTTTTTCTAACCCCTCCAGACTGTTCCAATGTCTGCCTGTTACCAGGTTCCAAAGTTACTTTATATTCCAAAATCTTTATAGCAGCATTCCAACACCTGGTACCAATTTACTGTATTAGTCTGTTCTCATGCTGCTGTAAAGAAACATCTGAGACTGGGTAATTTATTAAAAAATAGGGATAATTGACTCAGTTCAGCATGGCGAGGGAGGCCTCAGGAAACTTGGTGGAAGGGGAAGCAAACACATGCTTCTTTACATAGTGGTAGGAGAGAGAAGAATGATCACCAAGTGAAGGCAGAAGCCCTTTATAAAACTATCAGATTTGTGAGAACTTACTATCACAAGAACAGCATGGTGGAAACTGCCCCCATGATTCAGTTACCTCCACCTGGTCCCTCACACAACATGTGGGGATTATGGGAATGCAATTCAAGATCTGATTTGTATGGGGTCACAGGCAAGCCATATCCATATGTCATTAAATTGTTGACATAAATTGTATAATCAAAAATAGAATACTGATGATGCAGATTAAAAAGAGAATAATTGTTAGAAATTATGGCTGGAAGTAGAATGAGAGAATAATTGTTGGAGATTATGTTGGAAAAATGAAATTTTCTTTACAAGTGCAAATGTTGGCCTTAGCAATAAGCACAGATTGTTCATCCACAGTTAATGAAGGAGAAGAAGATGTGTGTCTACAGATACCAGCTTCTAATGATGAAGGTATTTCTTTGGAGGGATCTCTTGCCCTACTGAAAGTCTCTATCCTCACCTTCATAGAAACATATCATTTTCCTCACTTCAAGCCTAAAGAGAGTTGGTAAGTTTGATATGTGTGTCCTATAGTTGACGTCCACCATGAATAGGGATACAATTGTTGTTCATGGCAATCTAGAGGGCTATGGATGAGCTAACTTCTTTGGTGGTAGAGCCAGAAAAATGTTGCCTAATTAGAATCAGATGACTACTAGGTTGGAGCAAAAGTAACATAGCACTTTCCATAGTTGTGATGTGGGTCCCATTTGAGAAGAAACCGGAGAGGAATTAAATACTTATATTGAATAGTTATTACTAATGTTAAAGTGTCTGAGATACAGATAAAGTAGTAGTCAGAGAAAGCTTTATAGATATAAATGTATTTATTAAAAAAAGGCAAGTGAGTGAAATTTAAGTAAAGTATGTAAGTAAATAAAGTCAGTAAAGTACTTTAGTAATGTAAATTCAAAGATAAATAATAAAGTGAATCTATAACATTAGATATTATTATAATAAAAGCTGAGTGTTTGAAGACATTAAAAAGATAGAAGAATCACTGACAAATAAAATCAGGAAAGATGTATGACATATACAAATAAACAGCAGAATGAATGGAAAAAGAAAAATAAATATAAATACCTAAATATAAAATCATGATTTTTTAAAATTCAAAGATTATAAGAGTATTATGAACAACTTTATTTCAATACATTTATAAGCCTAGAGAAAAAGATGAATAATTTCTGAGAAGATATAAAATCTTAAAAGTGGCAAAAGAAGCAATTTTTAAAATTATTATTAGATAAGTAACCATTAAAAATTAAAATGGTGATAAAAGATGATCCATTAAGAAACAACTTTTAAGTTAAATTAAACTATCACTACCAGCCATGACAGAATAAGTGTTACTAAAATTGCTATTTTTCCAAAACAGTTTTAAAAGTGACAAAATAAATGAGGCACTGGTTTTCAAGCACTGCATATCAGGCAGTGCTATAATTCCCAAGAGAAGGAAAAGGTACAAAATGGCCCAACCCCACCCCTTTACATCTCTGGATTCTTTCTTGGAGAACTTTCTTTCTACAACACCAGGAGGTAGATCTAAAGTGAAGTAATAGGAAAAATGATCTTAGAAGGCTGCTATGGTCTGAATGTTTGTCTCCACACAATTCAGATATTGAAACTAACCCCTAATGTGATGATATTAGGAGTGGCTTTGGGAAGCTGATTTAGTTATGAGGGTGGGACCCTTATGAATGGAATTAGTGTCCTTATAAAAGAGATATCAGAGGGCTCTTTCACCCTTTCTACCATGGGAAGACACAGCAAGAAGATACTGTCTATCAACCAGGAAGTAGACTCTCTGAATATCCCTCAAACATGGACTTCCTAGCTTCCAGAACTGTAAGAAGTAAGTTTTTGTTGTTTATAACTTACTCAGCTTATGGTATTTTGTTACAGCCCAAATGTACCAAGAGACAGAGATAAGAGTTCTGGTCTGCTGAAGCACCTGGAATTTTTGAGGCAAAATACTAGAAAACGGTAAAATATTCAGAAAGGGGGTTCTTATGTCTGAGTGGAAATTTGTCATGAGTTCTTAACTGAGATATGGACTAGACCTGTACTGGATGAGAACTCCTCAAGGCCTAGAAAATACTGTCTGCTGTGGGCCTACGAGCTGAAACAGTTGTCTGGCAAGGCTGGGAAATGTAGTTCTGACTCAAACAGCTGTGCAAGACCTCATTGAATACCTCTGCAATTCAGTTGAGACCATTAAAAGACTATCGTTGTGGAATAATAAACCAATGTACAGTCTGTGACATAAGACTAAGCAGAAAACAGAAATAGATTAGGGAAAATCATCAATGTGATAGGACAAAAATGCTCTAAAAGTAATATAACTGCCTGTCAGATTAAATATCTACTCTCTTTAAAGAAAGAGGCATGATCTAGATGACCTACAACACACAAGTACAATAAGAGAGGGATCTGAAAAATACTGTGACTTGAATTGAGGATTGGTATTAAATCAACTTTCTGCATATAAAGGAAATTATAATTAGTGGTGTTGCATATACATATTTTTTCTTTGTTAAAAAAAAGCTTTCTCATGGAAATGTGAAGTGTAGCAAAACATCAACCACAATATACAGTTTACAATAACAATAGATAAATGAAGTAGGAAATTTGACCCTTAATAAGTAGCCAAAATAAATAGATATCAACATGCAACACAAGATAAAATTGGCATATATTTATGTATGTTTGTATTTTAAGCAGCTGTTATAAACAAGTTTTAGTAATATACAAGAAGACAGTAGTGAGTTAATAGATTGATTGTGAATCATGGCAGAGAAATGAAAACTCAAAAGTATCAAAAGAAAATAAAAATGAAAATGTTTACTATCTGAAATGATAAGATCATAAAATCAAGTTATCTAGATCCTGAATAGATCTAAAAGCCCATTATCCTCAAAGCAGGAAAAATGCACAGAAAAGCACATGAAATCACATCATAGTGAAACTTCTAAAAAGCAAAGACAAAAAGCAAACATTGAATACTACCAGAATAAAAGACACACAGGAAAGAATACTGATTCCATGCTCAATGGCTAGAAATAATCAATATTGTGAAAATGGTCATACTGCCCACAGTAATTTATAGATTCAGTGCTATCCCCAGCAAATTACCATTGACCTTCTTCACAGAAATGGAAAACAACACCTTAAACTTCATATGGAACAAAAAGAGAGCCCACATAGCTAAGAAAATCCTAAGCAAAAAGAACTGAGCTGAAGGCATCATGCTACCTGACTTCAAACTATGCTACAAGGCTACAGTAATCCAAACAGCATGGTACTGGTACCAAAACAGAAATATAGACCAATGAAACAGGACAGAGGTGTTGGAAGCAATGCCACACATCCACAACCATCTGATCTTTGACAAACCTGACAAAAAACAATGGGGAAAGGATTCCTGTTTAATAAATGATGTTGGAAAAACTGTCTAGCTATAGGAGAACGCTGAAACTGGACCCCTTCCTTACACCTTACACTAAAATTAACTCCAGATGGATTAAATATTTAAACTTAAGAACCAACACCATAAAAACCCTAGAGGAAAACCTAGGCAACATCATTCAGGACATAGGCATAGGCAAGTACTTCATGACTAAAATACCAAAAGCAATGGCAACAAAAGCCAAAATAGACAAATGTAATCTAATTAAATGTAAGAGCTTTTACACAGCAAAAGAAACAATCATTAGAGTGAACTGGCAACAAACAGAATGAGAAAAAATTTTTGCAATGTACCCATCTGACAAAGGGCTAATATCTAGAATCTACAAAGAACTAAAGCAGATTTATAAGAAAAAGACAAGCCAATTCAAAAGTGGGTGAAGGATAGAAACAGACAGTTTTCTAAAGACCACATATATGTGACCAAAAACATGAAAAAATGCTCATCATCACTGGTCATGAGAGAAACGCAAATCAAAACCACATTGAGATACTGTCTCATGCCAGTTAGAATGGTGATCATTAAAAAATCTGGAGACAACAGATGCTGGAGAGGATGTGAAGAAATAGGAACACTTTTACACTGTTGGTGGGAGTGTAAATTAGTTCAACCATTGTGGAAGACAGTGTGGCAATTCCTTAAGGATCTAGAAATAGAAATTTCATTTGACCCAACAATCCCATTACTGGGTATATACCCAAAGGATTATATATCATTCTACTATAAAGACACATGCACATGTATGATCATTGCGGCGCTGTTTACGATATAGCAAATACCTGGAACCAACCCAAATGCCCATCAATGACAGACTAGACAAAGAAAATGTGGCACATCTACACCACGGAATACTATGCAGCCATAAAAATACAATGAGTTTGTGTCCTTTGTAGAGTCATGGATGAATCTAGAAACCATCATTCTCAGCAAACTGACACAAGAACAGAAAACCAAACACTGCATGTTTTCACTCATAGTTGGGTGGTGAACAATTGAGAACACTTGGGCACAGGGAAGGGAACAACACTCACAGGGCTAGGTGGAGGGGTGGTAGAGAGGGGAGGGGAGGGACAGTAGGGAGGATGGGGAGGGATAACACCAGGAGAAATGCCTGATGTAGGTGACAGGGCTGGGGGTATGGAGACAGCAAACCACCATGACATGTATGTACCTATACAGCAGTCCTGTAGGATGCAAGATGTACATATGTACCACAGAGACCAAATACAATAAAAAAAATAATGATAAAAATGAAAACTGACCAACAATACATAAGGGAGCGATGGTCTCTTCAGTAAATGCTGCTGGTAAAACTGCATAACTGCATAGAGAAAATATAAAATAAAATTGGATCTTTATCTTAAACAATACACATAAATCAACCCAAAATATAGTAAAATGTTGAATGCAAAAATTTAAAGTATAAAAGCCCTGTAAGGAAATACAAGGGAAAGGCCTATGACATTGGACTTGACAATGATTTTTTTTTAATATGATGCCAAAAGCATGGGCAACAAAAGCAAAAATAAACAAGTGGAACTTAAACAACCTGAAAAACGTTTGCAAGACAAAGGAAACAATTAGTAAAACGAAATGACAATATATGGAATGGGAAAAAATACTTGCAAACCACATATTCAATAAGAGGTTAATTACCAAAATATTTAAGTGATTCATTAACTCCATGGCAAAAAAGCCAACAACTCAATTTAAAATGAGGAAAAGACCTGGATTAACATTTCTCAAAAAAGACATACAAAATGCCAATTTGTATATGAAAAGGTGTTCAATATTACTAAGCCTCAGGGAAATGCAAAAGTATAATAGCATTTCACATCTGTTAGAATGGCTACATTCAAAAAGACAAAAGATAACAAGTGTTGGCAAGGGTGTGGAGAAAAGATAATCCTTATACTCTGTTGGTGGGAATGTATATTGGCATAGCCATTATAGCAAAGTGTGTGAAAATACCAGAAAATAAAAAAAATATATGACTACCGTATAAACCAGTCATGCCACTTCTGGACTTTTGGGTATATATCCAAATAATTGAATTCAATGTCCAAAGACTAATATGCACTCCCATGTCATAGTATTTACAACAGCCAAGATATGGAAACAAGCTAAGCGTCTGTCAAGGAATGAATTGATAGAGAAAATGTGGAGCGTGCACATGTGTATGTGTACACATACAATGGAATATTATTCAGACTTTAAAAACATGAAAATCTTGGATTTTGTAAGAACATGCATATACCTGTAGGCCACTATACTAAGTGAAATAAGCCAGGTACAGAATGACAAACACTGCATGCCTTATCCCAGTGAAACATGAAATTTTAAAAACTCAAATACATAGAAACAGAGAATAGAAGCCTAGATACCAGGAGTTAGTTGGTGACAAATGAGGAGATTGGTCAAAGGGCACAAATTTTCAGTTATAAGTAAAATAAGTTCTGGAGACCTAAGGCACAGGAAGGTGACTATACTTAATAATCATGTATGCATGAAATCTGTGAAGAAAATTCACCTTAATTATTCTCATTGTATGTGAATTTATAAGATGATATATATGTTAATAAGCTGGATTGTTATAATCTTTTCACAATATATGTAAGTCAAAACATCACATCGTACACCTTAAATACATATGGCTTTTATTTGCAATTATACCTCAACAAAGCTGGAAAAGAAACCCCAAGACAACCACAATACAATACTATTTATATAGCACTTAAAATATATAAACAAAGACTTCCTTCTAAATGAGTAATTATGGAGAAGAAAGGAAAGAGTGTGGGATCAGAGACAAAGAAAAGAAAAATAAAATCGAAAAAGAGAAGGGCTTTGCATGATCCTGTGCCTTAAAGTGAGAAGTATGATTACATTAACTCTATGTACATCAATACATTTATAATTAGCAGTCTTGCATATATACATGCACACACATCTCTATATATACCCACACATATATTTTGTTTATTTTTGTTAATGTTTTAATTTTTAAATTATGTGGGTACATAGCAGGTGTATATGTTTATGGGGTCCATGAGATGTTTGCATATAGGCATGCAATGTGAAATAAAAACATGTTGGAGAATGGGGTATCCTTTTCCTCAAGCATTTCTTCTTTCCTTTCCTTTTTTTTTTTTTCTAGGAGTCTCGCTCTGTCATCCAGGCTGGAGTGCAGTGCCACAATTTTGGCTCACTGCAATTTCCACCTCCTGGGTTCAAGGAATTCCCCTGACTCAGCCTCCTGAGTAGCTGAGACTACAGGTACATGTCACCACACCCAGCTAATTTTTGTATTTTTAGTAGAGATACATTTTCACCATCTTGGCCAGGTTGGTCTTGAACTCCTGACCTTGTGATCCACCTACCTCAGCCCCCATAGTGCTAGAATTAGTGGTGTGAGCCAACGCACCCAGCCCAAGCATTCATTCTTTGAAATACAATCTATTTACATTATTTGAGTTATTATAAAATAAACAAGTTATTACTGTCACCCTGTTGTGCTATCAAATAGTAGATCTTTTTCATTCTTTCTATTTTTTAGTATCCATTAACCATCTCCACCTCCTCTGAAGTCATTCCCTCACTACCATTTGCAGTCTCTGGTAACCATCCTTCTACTCTCTATGTCCATGCATTTAATTGCTTTGATTTTCAGATCCCAGAAATAAGTCAGAAACATGTGATACTTATCTTTCTGTGCCTGGCTTATTTCACTTAACATAATGATCTCCAGTTCCATCCATGTTACTTACAAATGACTGGATCTCATTTTTCTTTTTAAGAAATTTTTTAAGAATACACACACATGTGATAACATTGCCTATTTTTTATTTTCTCATACATTCAAATGTTTCAGGTATTCTTTCTGCATAGAAGCAGAAACCTCGCTCAAGTCATTTAATCTTTATGACCCTCCTTTGACAAATAAACCTTTCTACATTTATTTTAATGATTACAAAACCCTGGGACTCAGAGATGTTAAATAATTGGCCCAGATCTCTCAGAGAATAAGTGGTGGAGCCCAGGCATTAATGCAGAGTCCATTTATCCATTAAACAACATATTTTCTCTCAGCTTAAAAAAACCTGGTATTATTTATTTATTGGTGTTATATTCAGTTCTGTATGTTTATGTTTTTTCCACATGTCTTATAATATGCTGTCTTCACAAATTCAAAAACTAAATTCAAGCAGTGGCTTTCATGACTACTTGGAGAAATGGACAAAGTTGATATTTTAAATTCCTACTTTATCGTTGAAGAAGTAAATCCTTAGTGTTGGAGGAATGAAGTCATCTTAATCCCACATTCTTTGATGAAGAAAGTCAGAGTGAAGCAATGTTTGCAAATAAGAAATATATTTGCAGATGAGTCTCACAGTTGTTGTGCATATGGTACACAGGATATTCAAGTTTATTAATTTGCTTTGTATATTTGTTAAATTTGATAAATATGGTGCTTTTTATTCTGTAGAAATGTTACCAGAAAGTGACAAACAGTGAGCATTTAATCAGTATTAAGTCCACACCTATAATTTGTCTGTAGTTCAGATCAGCAGCTTCCAATCATGTTTAATTGTGAAATATAATTCATGTGGTATTTTTGGGTTCATTTCACTAAAAATAAATTTCAGTAAGTGTTTTCTGGTGAGACTAATTGTCCTTTGCAGAATCACTCTCTTGACAGACACCATTACACATGGAAATTCATCAGCAACTACAAACATTTGGGCAGTTAACATTTTTCCCTGCTTAAATTTGCATAGTATTCAGTATTTTATTACCTACAGTCAGACAAAAGAAAGAGAAATGTACACATTGGCTATTCACTCTTCTAGAACACAATTCTCAACGGCTTGCCATTTATTCTAGAAAAGCCTAGTAGAATTAAATATTAATCCCACTCACTGTGCCTTAAAACTTGAAGAATATAAAGATAATAAGGCAACAAGAAAATAATGTCAATAATTCTCCAATTAAGTTATACCAAATAAAGTACAGTCTGTGGGAAGTCTCATGAAGAAAACTGCATTACTAATCAGGCCTTCATGTTTGATGAAATCTGCATTTACCATTTTAAAGATTGTAATTTATTTATGTGTATATATTTGCTTTCTACTATGTTCCCAAGATAATTAAGGAAAATTTAAAAATGTACACTGAATATGACACTATTCAATTCACGTAAAAATATTGAGACAAAATTAATTGTAAAGGAAAGCAAGTTGAAGCCCAGAGGCACAATTTAAGAAATCTATAAACTAGGTGGTTCTAACATTCACAGACACCATTGTGAAGTGTGGATGTTACTGTGCACAATATTCTGTGTCTTCAAAAATTAAATATTAGTTTATCAGAAGAATATACAACCATGGATCCTTAAAGATAAGACACTGTATTGTTAACAATTATGCTTTTCCATATACAAATTTTATGAATTAACTTTTTATAAGACAGCTATATGAATATACAATAAAAAAGAGTAATCAACTATATCTGTGCAGTACTGTTTTCAGCCAATTAAAAATGTTACCATAAAACTATTTTTGAAAATATTCATGATTGTTCTTAATATAAGTGAAAAGGTAAAATAGAAGTGTATGCATATGACAACCCCAATTTTGTTTTTAAATTATATACCTGCATAATTATGGATAAACAAAATATAAAAGGTTAAATTTTAAAATGTATAATGTGTAATGTATATTGTCTAATTTTATAATTGTTATCCCCAGCTATAATAAAACAGATAATTTTTATTTACATCTTTGGAATTTTATGTCTTCAAGAAATTATTGCAATCAACCTCTATTATTTATACAATTAAAAGTAACTTAAAAAATAATTGTTTATATGTAGAGAGTGGTACCTTGACTCACTTAGGTAAATACTTAGGAGTGCAATTGCTGGATGGTATGGAAAAACTATTTCAGCTTTGTAAAAATTTGCAAAAGTCTTCTAAAGTCATTATATCATTTTGCATTGATGGGAGCAATGAATGAGAGTTCTTAATGCTGGAAAAACTCTACAGCAATTTATATTGTCGGGTTTTTTGAAGTTTAGCCATTCTTATAGTTGTGTTGCGGTATCGTATCTTGTTTTAATTTCATTTTTAATGCAAATTGTGTTGAACATATTTTCATATACTTATTTTCTGTTTATCTTCTTTGACGAGGTGTCTATTCAGATATTTTATCCTATTTTAACTTGGGTTGCTTACTTTCTTTTTGTAGAGTTTTATAAATTCTTTGTATATTTTGTGTACACATCCATTATCAGATAGATGTTTCGCAAATGTTCAATGTTCTCTGATACTTTTTCATTATCTTAATGGTTTTTCACACAGAAGAAGTATTTTGTTTTAATAATATACAACATCTATTTATTTTGTTAATTGGGCTTTTGGTGTTATATTTAAAAACTCATCACACAACTCAAGATTAGATTTTAGATTTTTCCACATTATTTTTTCTAGAAATGTTACAGTTTTACATTTCACATATAAATCTATTATCCATTTTTTTGTTAATTTATATATAACGTATTGATTTTCTTCATGTTATGAATTTTTTTTCTTAATCAACTGAATGAGCATGTAACTAAAACCAAAGAATCACAATTTTCAGTAGACCTGATGGTTTTGTTGTATTAATTTTATTAAATAATGAGATCTAGTCTTCTTATTACTTACCAACAGTTTCATTTTATTTCTATATTTAATAAAATAAAGAAATTCAAATATTTAACTAAATACACAAATCCTGCAGATCAAAGATGGTGACAAATTGTTGGCTGGATGGTGACCCACAATGTTATAACTTTAAATGTTAATGTGTTAGCTGAGGTGGAAAAGTCTGAAATAAGAGTTGAGAATTTTTTAGTTTTTAATTTTAATGAAGTCCAAAATATCACTTTTTTTTTCATAAGTGGTGCTATTGGTGTTGTATCTAACAAATTGTTCCCAAACCAAAGTCACCTACCTATGTTTTCTCCTATGTTAACCTCGAAAAGTATTTTTTTTCTTTTTTTGAGATGGAGTTTTGCTCTTTTCACCCATGCTGGAGGATAATGGTGTGATCTTGGCTCACTGCAACCTCAGCCTCCCAGGTTCAGGCAATTCTCCTGCCTCAGCCTCCTGAGTAGCTGAGATTACAGGTGTACACCCACACCCAGCTAATAGAGTTGGGTTTTCACCATGTTGGCCGGGCTGGTCATGTACTCCTGATCTCAGGTTATCCACCCTCCTCCACCTCCCAAAGTGCTGGGATTACAGGCATAAGCCACTGCACCTGGCTTAACTTCTATAAGTTGTATAGTATTGCATTTTATATTTAGGCTTATGATCTACTTTAATTTTTGAAAACACTTCATGTCAGTGTCTAGATTAATTTTTGTTTGTATCCAGTTTTTACAGTACTACTTTATGAAAAGACTATCCTATTAATAATAACTATATATATATATTTAATATTTAAATAGAAAATATAATTTATTTTTAAGATCTGGATTAAATAACTGAGTATTACAACTGTGTTCTTATCCTTGCAATCATACTATTGAAGTTGCCAGTTTCTCTTCTTTCACATTAAACTCTGAGAAATAGGAATTCAGCATTTTCAGAGTGATAACCACACCACCTAGCACAGTACCTGGGACATAGCAAGAGCTCAATACCAATTTAAAAATGCATGAATGTCACACCCAGAACTATATGAATGTAATATAAGCTTAAAAGTTAAGTGATTTAATCAAAATTATTTAACATTTAGGTATTTCTAAAAATTCATGTGGGATTTTGAGTTGTGATGTAGTCAACAGGTTGTACATAATTTAACCCCTTTACCCATTCTACCCCTGAAAATACTAAATTCAAGATGAAAAATGAAAATCTGCAAAGTTAAAACAGCTTTGGAAAGTAAAGATATCAATAAATAATATGTTAATCCCCCAGAGAGAATTACCCTTAGAGCACATGGTCCCAATTGAAATAATTGGAAGCAAACCCATGCCTAACTTTAAAAAAAATGACCACACAGGGAAGAGGAAAAGAACCTTCCACCCACATCTCATATACAATGATCAGAGAGTTGGAAGCCTGAACTAAAGATCCTAAGTGTGGAATCCTGTATGCCTTGTTCCTGGAAGCCACTTTGCAAGCCACTCAGAATCTTTTTTTGCACACCCCACACTTGCTCCTAATACAGTGGAAAGAAATTAAAAATAAGATAGCAAGCAAAATTTTACCAAGCAAACATATGCCAAAGGCAGGGCTAACAACATTATTTGTAAGAATATTCCAAGACAAAATGTACTAAATGTGGCAAAGACTGTTATTTCATAGGATTGCTATGAATTTTTGTGGCAAATATATAAAATTAAGATCTATTTTATAGTAAGTAGAAATTGGCAAAAATATAATTACTATAGCCATTAAAAATATTCCTACTCTCACAAACAAATAATAACCAAAGTAGAACTGGAGTCATTGAACTTTATCAGTAATGGGAGCAACAGTAAATATTTTAGGCTTTGCAGTTTACTATGCAACTCCCTTGTTACAGCATGAAACTATTCATAAGATAATCTGTAAATGGATGGCCATGGCTGCATTCCTGTAAATACTTACAACACAGGTGGCTACCCAGATTTGTCTCGTAGGTCCTAATTTGCAAACCACTGATAAAGAAGATCTGAATAATATAATTAGCATGGATGAATGAAGTGCAAACATTTTTGACCTATTTTGTAGAATGTAAATGCTATAAATATTTTATTTGTATAAATATAAATGTCTTTTTATGAAAGCATTTGAGGTACAATAAGATGCTAATCACTAACTCCCCTACCAAAGAACTCAGTAAATTCAAAAATTGTAAAAACTGGTAGGCTAAATTCTATGACCATAATGCAATAAAAATAAAAACAGTACATTTAAAACATAATTTACTTACCATGTTTGGGAAAAACCAAACTCTCTAATGAGTACATATTTAGCTAAAGACAAAATCAAAGTAACACTTTAAGAATATTTAAAATATAGGAGAATATGAGTATTTGTTCTCCAACAATTATGCCAGTAATTGGTTACATCAGCTTTTGATGGTTAATACTGAGTGTCAACTTGATTGGATTGAAGAATGCAAAGTATTGTTCCTGGATGTGTCTGTGAGTACGTTGCCAAAGGAGATAAACATTTGATACAGCAGACTGGGAAAGGCTGACCCACCTTCAATTTGGGTGGCCACAACCTAATGAACTGCCAGCATGGCCAGAATGAAAGCAAGTAGAAGAACATGGAAAGGCTAAACTGGCTTCGTCTCCCAGCCTACATCTTTCTTCCATGCTAGATGCTTCTGCCCTCAAATATTGGACTCCAAATTACTTTGCTTTGGGGCTCTGGGACATTCAACAACAGACTAATGGCTGCACAGTTGGCTTCCTTAATTTTGAGGTAAGTCTTTTTTTGTATATTCTTCATTATAGGGAGACACTGTGCTTATAGTTTTAACTATATATATAGTTTTAACTTTATTCTTGAGGCTGACAACTTTTCCACTTTCCTTAAGCATGGTTATTAGGAAAATATGTATAAAAGAACATTTTCTTATTGGATTTTGTCATTATATTTAGTGGTGAAAAATTAAAACAGAAACAAAGCATTGCTCTGAAAATGTAGTCAAGGCATTAACATATGAAATGGTCAAAATATAACTACTGCAAAAGAAAATACATTTTCATTTACAGAATTTATTATCATATTCAGACATTAAGTGAAAAATGATTAAAACAACATTAGTTTCTATAAGTTCCACATATTTCTTACTCATACAGTTACAACAACAACTAGGAATTTATCTAAAGAGATATTAAAATATTGTTTCTGGTAAAAAATTTGAAAAACTCATTAAAAGAGGAGATGACCCTGAAACGTATTGAAGTACTTATTCATGTATGTGCTATTCTTCAGTCATATTGAACTTCTTTCCTTCTTTCTGTCCTTCTAAGAACACACAAGCCCATTCCAATCTTCACATCTTTTTACTTTTTTCTCCTCTACCAAAACCTCTCCTTCCTCTTTGTTATCGTCTGGCTTTTCTCTCATCTTTTTGTCTCATGTTATCTCCTCATTATACTTCCTTGATCATTTTTTTTAAAATAGTCACTGCATTACTATCAGTCCCCTAGTCCAGTGATTCTCAAAATAATTCATGGACCCACAACATGGGCAACATCTGGCAACTTGTTAGAATTACAATGTCTTAGGCCTCATGCTAAATTACTGAATTAGAAATGATGGAGGAGGCAGAGCAAATTGGCAGAACAGAAGTCTCTACCAATTGCCCCCCTCTGCAAGGACACACATTTAGCAACTATCTGCAGAGGAAATAACACCTTAATAAGAACCAAACATCGCGTGAGCCCTCTTAGTACCTAGTTTGAACTACATATCACTGAAAGAGGCACTGAAAAGATAGAAAAAATAATCTTGAATCACCAACGCTACTCTTTCTCAACCCTTCAGCAGTGGCAACATGGTGTAGAGAGCATCTCTGGGTGCTGAGGGAGGAACACAGCAATTGTAAGGCACTGAACTCAGTACTGTTCTGTTAAGAGCAGAAAGCAAACTAGAGAAAAGTCAGCTGATGCCCACTATGGAGGGAGCAGTTAAACCAGCCCTAGCCAGAGGGGAATTGCCAATCCCTGTGGTCCAAACTTGTGTTCTAGAAAACCTCACCACACTACCGGATTTCAAACTATACTACAAGGCAACAGTAATCAAAAGAGCATGGTACTGGTACCAAAACAGAGATATAGACCAATGGAAAAAAACAGAGGCACCGGAGGCAACACAACATATCTACAACTATACAATCTTTGATAAACCTGACAAAAAAAAGCAAGGGGGAAAGGATTCCCTGTTTAACAAATGGTGTTGGGAAAACTGGCTAGCCATGTGCAGAAAGCAGAAACTGGACCCCTTCCTGACACCTTACACTAAAATTAACTCCAGATGGATTAAAGACTTAAACACAAGACCTGGCACCATAAAAATCCTAGAAGGAAATCTAGGCAAAACTATCCAGGACATAGGAGTAGGCAAGGACTTCATGAACAAAACACCAAAAGCATTGGCAACAAAAGCCAAAATAGACAAATGGGACCTAATGAAACTCCACAGCTTCTGCACAGCAAAAGAAACAGTATCTAGAGTGGATCGGCAACCAAAAGAATGGGAAAAAATTTTGCAGTTTACCCATCTGACAAAGGGCTGATATCCAGAATTTACAAAGAACTCAAATGGATTTATAGGAAAAAAACAAACAAGCCCATTCAAAAGTGGGCAAAGGATATGAACAGACACTTTATGAAAGAAGACATATATGAGGCCAACAATCATATGAAAAAATGCTCATCGTCACTGGTCATCAGAGAGATGCAAATCAAAACCACATTGAGATACCATCTCACGCCAGTTAGAATGGCGATCATTAAAAAATCTGGAGACAACAGATGCTGGAGAGGATGTGGAGAAAAAGGAACACTTTTACGCTGTTGGTGGGAGTGTAAATTAGTTCAATCATTGTGGAAGACAGTGTGGCGATTCCTCAAGGCCTTAGAAATAGAAACTCCATTTGACCCAGCAATCCCATTGCTGGGTATATATCCAAAAGACTATAAATCGTTCTACTACAAGGACACATGTACACGAATGTTCACTGCAGCACTGTTTACAATAGCAAAGACCTGGAATCAACCCAAATGCCCATTGATGATAGACTGGATTGGAAAAATGTGGCACATATACACCATGGAATATTATGCAGCAATCAGAAATGATGAGTTTGTGTCGTTTGTAGGGACATGGATGAATCTGGACAACGTCATCCTCAGCAAACTGACACAAGAACAGAAAATGAAACACTGCATATTCTCATTCATAGGCGGGTGATGAAAAATGAGAACACATGGACACAGAAAGGGGAGTACTAAACACTGGGGTCTATTGGGGGGAAAAGGGGAGGGCCAGTGGGAGGGGGAGGTGGGGAGGGATGGCCTGGGGAGAAATGCCAAATGTGGGTGAAGGGGAGAAGGAAAGAAAAGCACACTGCGATGTGTGTTCCTACGCAACTGTCTTGCATGCTCTGCTCATGTACCCCAAAACCTAAAATCCAATAAAAAATTAAAAAAAAAAAAAAACCTCACCACCAAGGGCTTTGGCCTTGACAGGCACTCTAGATGTTAAAAGTTAGGTGAGTCCTAGTGCTGAACTTGACCCAGAGTCAGTGGCCCTGGGTGGGGGGGGACAAGTAATCTACTAAAACACCAACTGGTGTGGCTAAGGGAGCGATGCCATCACACCTTCCCTGACCCCAAGATGTACATCTTGTAGCTCCAAAAGAGATCCCTTCCTTTCACTTCAGGGGAGGAGAAGGAAGAGTGGGTAGGACTTTGTCTTCCATATCGGATACCAGCTCAGCCGCAGCAGTATAAGGCACTGGTTAGAGTCATATGGAACCTATTTCAGGCCCTAGGTCGCAAAAGACATTTCTAGACAAACCCTGAGCGAGAAGGGAACCCTGTGCCTTGATGGAAAGGACCCAGACCTGGCAGGATTCATCAGCTACTAACTGAAGAGCCTTTGGGTTCTCATAAACCAGCAGCAATACCTATTAAGGATGTGGAGTGCCTTCGGTAAGCCTCTGAGACCTGCTGACTTCATGTGAGATTCAGCAAATTACCAGCTGTCATGACTAAGGGCTGAAACTTCTTATGCTTGAGAAAAGCAGAGAAAAAAATTTAATGGGACTTTAATTTGTACCATAGGTATCAGCTGGGACAACATGGCTAGTGAACTAGTGAACCAAGTGGACACCTGGAGAACCTGACTCAGGATTGATTCACTGACAAGATCTTTGCATCTTCCCTGAGCTAGAGTAGAGTCCATTTCTCTGAAGGATAATTCCTAGACCTGGCAGAATTCACGACAAACTCACTGAAGAGCCCTTGCACATTAAAGAAACTTCACTGGTAGTCTGGAAGAACTCCTTGTGGCCTGTGTTGGTGGCAGTGGCTATGGGGTAGGTCTCCTCTGCCTTTGGAAAAAGTAGGAAAGAGTGGGAAAGATTATATGCCTTGTGGTCTGAGTGCCAGCTTAGCTGCAGTACAATAGAATACTAGGTAGACTTCTAAGGTTTTTGATTCTAAGTCCTAAAGTCCAAAACAGCAGCCCTAAACCCACTTGGGGCCTGCGAGAACTCACAGCCCTGAGGGGAAGGCCACAGGCTTTGCTGGCTGTGCCACTTGCTGTTTGTAGAGGCCCAGGAAATTGTGCAAATATAAGCAGCAGCAAAGAACTGGTTACAGCAAGCTTTGGGTGAAACCCAGCGCTATGCTGGCTTCAGGTTTGAAACGGCACATTCATACTGGTGGCAGCCACAAGGGTGCTTGTGTCACTCTGCCCTCAGTTTTTGGTGGTTGAGGAAAGAGAGTAATACTCCATTTCTTTAGGAGAAAGTAAGGGAAGGGAACAAGAGTCTCTACTTGGTAATCCAGAGAATTGTTCTATATTTTTTCTAAGATCATCAAAGCTCTATTTCTAAAAGTCTGCAAGAGCCACACTGTTACTGGAATTGGAGTGCCTCCTAACACAAATATGGCTTAGATCATAATACCAAAGTCTTTTTGAATACCTGGAAAGCAGTCCCAAGAAGGATAGGTATAAATAAGCCCAGATAGTGAAGAGTACAATAAATAAATAATTTCTCAATGCTGAGACAAAGACAAAGATCCACAAATTTCTAGACCATCACAGGGAAATGTGACCTCACAAAATGAAATAAATAAAGCAACAGGGACAAATCCTGGATAAACAGAGGTATGTAACCTTTCAGAGAGATAAGGTAAAAAAGGTATTTTGAAGAAACAAATAAATTCAGGATAACACGGAGATGGAATTCAGGATGCTATAGAATCAATTTTACAGATAGTTGAATTAATTTTTAAAAATCAAGCAGAAATTCTGGAGCTGAAAAATAAAATTGGTGTACCAAAAATTCATTAGTCTTTTAATAGCAAAATAGATCAAGCAGAAACAAGAATTGGTGAAATGGAAGACAACCTAATTGAAAATACACATTCTGAGGGGACAAAAGAAGGAATAAAAACAATAAAGCACACCTATAGGATTTGGAAAACAAGCCTCAAAGTGGCAAACTTAGGACTTACTGCCCTTAAAGTGGACGTATATAGATAGGAGTATACATTTTATTCAAAGGAATAATAACAGAGAACCTCCAAAACCTACAGAAAGAAAGCAATATTTAAATATAAGAAGGCTATAGAACTCCATGCATATGTAACCTAAAGGCTACCTTAAGGCATTTAATAATGAAACTCCCAGAGAACAAGGATAAATAAATGATCTTAGAAGCAGGAAGAGAAAAGAAACAAATGATACATAATGGAGCTAAAACATGTCTGGCAGCATATTTTTCAATGGAAACCTTAAAGGCCAGAAGAGAGTTGCATAACATATTTAAAATGCTGAAGGAAAAAAAATACCCTATAATAGGATATCTGGAAAAAATATCCTTCAATCATGAAGAAGAAATAAACACTTTTCCAAACAAGCAAAAGCTGAGGGCTTTCATGAATGCTAGACCTGTCCTACAAAAAATGCTAAAGGAAAAAAGATGTTTTCAATCTGGAAAAAAAGATGTTGTTGCACAATAAATAATGACCTGAAGGTACAAAACTCACTGGTGGTAGTGCACAGAGAAACCCAGATTATTATAAGACTGTAACTATGGCATGTAAAGTATGCTCATCTAATTAGAAAGACTAAACAATAAACAAAAAAAATTACTACAACTTTTTAAGACATAGTGCAATAAGATATAGATAAAAAAAACAAAGCATTAAAAAAGCCAGAAGCACAAAATTAAGGTACAGAATTTTTATTAGTTTGGTTTTCCATTGTCTGTTTATTTCTTTATGAAAATAGTGTTAAATTCTTATAAGGGTAAAATAATATTTTCATAAATAACACTAGTGTTAATTTTTTTTTTGAGATGGAGTGTTGCCCTATTGTCCAGGCTGTAGTGCATAGGTGTGATCTTGGCTCACTGCAACCTCCGCCTCCTGCGTTCAAGAAATACTCCTGCCTCAGCCTCCCAAGTAGCTGGGATTACAGGACTGTACCACAATACCCAGTTAATTTTTGTATTCTTAGTAGAAACAGGGTTTCACCATGCTGGCCAGGCTGGTCTTGAACCCCTGACCTTGTGATCTGTCCACCTTGGCCTCACAAAGTGCTGAGATTACAGGCATGAGCTATGGCGCCCAGCCCTAAATTCTTATAAGGGTAGAATATAGTATTTGCAAGCCTCATAGGAACCTCAAATCCAAATCATATAATGGACACACAAAAAATGAAAAGCAAGAAAGTAAATTACGTCACCAGAGAAAATAATCTTCACTAAAGGAAGAAAGAAAAGAAAGAAGAGATCATCATAAAAAAGGTCTAAAACAAATAACAAAATGGCAGGAGTATGTCCTTACTTATCAAAAACAGCACTGAATGTAAATCCACTGAACTTTTCACTTAAAAGACAAAGATTGGCTGAATGAATGAAACAACAAGACCCACTAAACTACTGTCTACAAGAAACACACTTCACTTCTAAAGACACACATAAACTAAAAATAAAGAAATGGGAAAAGATATTTCATACCAGTAGAAACCACAATGAGCAGGAACAGCTCTATTTATATTACACAAAATAGATTTCAATACAAAAACTATAAGATGCAAAGAGAATCACTGTATGATAATAAAGTGGTAAATTCAGCAATAGGATTTAACAATTTTAAACAAATATGCACCCAACAATGGAGCACCTAGATATATAAAGCAAATACTATTAGAGCTAAAGAGAGAGATAGGCCCCAACACAAAAATAGTGGGAGACTTCAACACTATTTCAAAATTGGGCAAATAATCCAGATCTTAAGAAAATCACCAAAAAAATCAGAATTCATCTGCACTATCAACCAAATTGATCTAATAGATATTAATAGAACATTTCACTCAACAGCTGCAGAATACAAATTCTTTTCCTCAGCACATGAGTTCTTCACAAATGTAGACCATATGTTAAGTCACAAAATAGTCTTAAAACATTCAGAAAATGGAAATAATATCAAGTATTTTCTCTGAGCACAAAGAAATAAAACTAGAAATTAATTACAATGGAATTTTAAGAAACTATACAAATACATAGAAATGAAACAGTATGCTCCTCAATGAGTAGTGGGTCAATATGAAATTAAAAACAGAACTGAATAATTTCCTGATATAAAGGATAATGGAAAAGCAATGTGCCAGAACATATGAGATACAGCTAAAGAAATACTAAAAGGTAATTTTATATCTTTAAGTTGCCTATATCAAAAAAGAGAAACAGTTCAAATATACAATCTAATAATTTATCTAAAGATATAGAAAAGCAAGAGCAAACCAAAATTAAAATTAGTAGACATAATAAAGATCACAAATAAATAAAGTTGAAATAAAAAAACAATAGAAATATTTAAATGTGACAAACTGCTAGCCAGACTAAGAAAAAAAGAGAAGATTCAAATAAATAAAACCTTAATGAAAGAAAAGATATTACAACTGATATTGTGGAAATTCAAGGGACTATTTGTGGCTACTGTGAGCAAGTATATGCCAATAAAATGGAAAATATAGAAGAAATGGACAAATTTATAGACACATACAACCTAGCAAAATTGAAACTGGAAGAAGTCCAAACCTAAACAGACCAATAAAAAATAATGAAATCAAGATGGCGCTGTGAGAACAACCCAGGATTGGAGCTCTCGTTGAATCAAACAGGTGAGTCGGAGCTGCATTTCCAGACTGATGTTTGTTGCCCACAGAACGGGGAAACTCCCAAGTATAAAAAAGACACGGGACGCCAGGCAGTAGGTCTGCCTGGCGAAGCTGGCAGCCGGGGCGGCGGCAGCCGGCCCTACCCAGCAATCCCCACAGGGTGCGCTTGTCTGGGTGCCCTGTTGAACTGGCAACCTGAGACTTGAGAGGGCTGGACTTGAGACTGAACAAGACTTGGACAGTAGGCCAGCCCAGGGGATTGCAGGGACAGATCGTTCGGGATACCCAGTGGGACGAACAAAACCGCGATTTCAAACTATCCCGAGCAGACAGTCGGAGACGTTCTGTGGGGGAGGGGCGTCCACCACTACCGAGGCAACCCGTCCCTACTGAGATACACGCCCACTGCTGACGCAGCCTTCCGTTGATGAGGCAACCCGTCCCTACTGAGATACAAACCCACTGCTGACGCAGCCTGCCGTTGCCGAGGCAACACGCTACAACAAAGAGACTCCGCTGCAGGGCGTGGTGGAGACCACAGCAGAGCCTGCAGGAACAGGGCGAATCACAAAACAGCAGGGTGGAGCCTTGGCAGCCAAAGAGTGGCTAGTCTGCCTTCTAGCTGGGCAGGACACCTCATCGGACATCGAAAAATAAAGCCCGAAACCCCCAACACAGAGCATTTGAGAAAAAAAGGGTATTTTTTTAAATGAGCTCTGTTGCAGCAGAATCAAACACAGCAGCCTAACAGCCCTGAATGAACAACAGAGCTCACAGCTCAGCAATTGAGCTCCAAAAAAGTACAGACTGTCTCCTCAAGCAGCACCCTGACCCCTCTATATCCAAAAGACTGACATTTGGCAGGCATCATCCTGGGACAAAGATAGCAGAAAAAGAAATGGGTAGCATCCCTCACTGTGCCACAGCTGCTAGAGGTGCACCCCAGACAAGCAGGGCCTGGAGTGGACCTCAGCAGTCGTACAGCAAAGGGGCTAGGCTGGTAGAAGGAAAACCAAATAACAGAAATACTTCATCATCAACAATCTGGGTGTCCACTCAGAGACCCAATCGAAAAGTCAGCAACTACGCAGACGACAAGTGGATAAACCCACAAAGATGGGAAGAAACCAGCAAAAAAAGGAGGAAAACACCCGAAACCAGAACACCTCACCTCCTAGAAAGGACCAAAACTCCTCACCAGCAAGGGAGCAAAGCTGGAAGGAGAATGACTGTGATGAAATGACGGAATTAGACTTCAGAAGGTGGATAATGAGAAACTTTTGTGAGCTAAAAGAACATGTATTGAATCAATGCAAAGAAACTAAGGAAGTTAAAAAAAAGATATGAGGAAATAATAACAAGAATGGATAACTTAGAGAGGAATATGAATGAATTAAAGGAGCTGAAAAACACAATACAAGAACTTCGCGAAGCGTGCACAAGTTTCAATAGCCGAATTGACCAAGCAGAAGAAAGAATATCTGAAGTCGAAGACCAACTCAATGAAATAAAAGGAGAAACCAAGATTAGAAAAAAAAGCGCAAAAAGGAATGAACAAAGTCTCCAAGAAATGTGGGACTATGTGAAAAGACCTAACCTACGTTTGATAGGTGTACCAGAAGGGGACGAAGAGAATGAATCCAAGCTGGAAAATACTCTTCAGGACATCATCCAGGAAAACTTCCCCCACCTAGCAAGACAGGCCAACACTCAACTGCAGGAAATACAGAGAACACCACAAAGATATTCTGCAAGAAGAGCAACCCCAAGGCAGATAATCGTCAGATTCAACAAGGTTGAAATAAAGGAGAAAATACTAAGGGCAGCCAGAGAGAAAGGTCGAGTTACCCACAAAGGGAAGCCCATCAGACTCACAGCAGATCTCTCGGCAGAAACACTACAAGCCAGAAGAGAGTGGGGGCCAATATTCAACATTCTTAAAGAAAAGAACTTTCAACCCAGAATTTCATATCCAGCCAAACTGAGATTCAGAAGTGAAGGAAAAATAAAATCCTTTGCGAACAAGCAAGTACTCAGAGATTTTGTCACCACCAGGCCTGCTTTACAAGAGCTCCTAAAAGAGGCACTACACATATAAGGGAACAACCAGTACCAGCCATTCCAAAATCACACTAAAAGTTAAAGAGCATCAACATAATGAAGAATCTACAACAACCAACAGTCAAAACAGCCACTTAGCATCAAAATGGCAGTATCAAATTCACACATAACAATATTAACCCTAAATGTAAATGGACTAAATGCACCAACCAAAAGACACAGACTGGCAAATTGGATAAAAAGCCAAAACCCATCAGTGTGCTGTATCCAGGAAACCCGTCTCACATGCAAGGATACACAAAGGCTCAAAATAAAGGGATGGAGGAAGATTTACCAAGCAAATTGAGAGCAAAAAAAGCAGGAGTTGCAATTCTCATCTCTGATAAAATAGACATTAAAGCAACAAAGATCAAAAGAGACAAAGAAGGCCATTACATAATGGTAAAAGGATCGATAAAACAAGAAGAGCTAATGATCCGAAACATATATGGACCCAATGCAGGAGCACCCAGATACATAAGGCAAGTTCTTAATGACTTACAAAGAGACTTAGACTCCCACACAATAATAGTGGGAGACTTTAACACTCCACTGTCAATATTAGACAGATCAACCAGACAGAAAATCAACAAGGATATCCAGGGCTTGAACTCAGACCTGGAGCAAGCAAACCTGATAGACATTTACAGACCTCTCCACCCCAAATCCACAGAATATACATTCTTCTCAGCACCACATCACACCTACTCAAAAATTGACCACATAATTGAAAGTAAAGCACTGCTTAACAAATGCAAAACAACTGAAATCATAACAAACAGCCTCTCAGACAATAGTGCAATCAAGTTAAAACTCAGAATTCAGAAACCAACCCAGAACCGCACAGCTTCATGGAAACTGAACAACTGGCTCTTGAATGTTGACTGGGTAAACAATGAAATGAAGGCAGAAATAAAGAAGTTCTTCGAAACCAATGAGAACGAAGACACAACATGCCAGAACCTCTGGGACACATTTAAAGCAGTCTCTAGTGGAAAGTATATAGCAATAAGTGCCCATACGAGGAGAATGGAGAGATCCAAAATTGACACCCTATCGTCAAAATTGAAAGAGCTAGAGCAGCAAGATCAAAAAAACTCAAAACCCTGCAGAAGACAAGAAATAACTAAGATCAGAGCTGAACTGAAGGAGATACAGACACGAAAATCCCTTCAAAAAATCAATAAATCCAAGAGCTGGTTTTTTGAAAAGATCAACAAAATAGACAGACCACTAGCCAGATTGATTAAAAATAAAAGAGAGAACAACCAAATAGATGCAATAAAAAATGATAAAGGGGAAATCACCACAGATTCCACAGAAATTTAAACCATCATCAGAGAATATTACAAACAACTCTATGCGCATAAACTAGTAAACCTGGAAGAAATGGATAAATTCCTGGACACCTGTGTCCTCCCAAGCCTAAACCAGGAGGAAGCTGAAACTATGAATAGACCAATAACAAGGTCAGAAGTCGAGGCAGCAATTAAGAGCCTACAACACAAAAAAACCCCAGGTCCAGATGGGTTCACAGCCGAATTCTACCAGACACACAAAGAGGAGCTTGTACCATTCCTTTTAAAACTATTTCAAACAATCCAAAAAGAGGGAATCCTTCCCAAATCATTTTACGAGACCAACATCATTCTGATACCAAAACCTGGCAGAGATCCAACAAGAAAAGAAAACTTCAGGCCAATATCCATGATGAACATAGATGCAAAAATCTTCAATAAAATATTGGCAAGCCGAATGCAACAGCAAATCAAAAAACTTATTCACCATGATCAAGTAGGATTCATCCTGGGGATGCAAGGCTGGTTCAACATATGCAAGTCTATAAATGTAATTCACCACATAAACAGAACCAAAAACAAAAACCACATGATTATCTCAATTGACGCAGAGAAGGCATTTGACAAAATTCAACAGCCCTTTATGCTAAAAACCCTCAATAAACTCGGTATCGATGGAACGTATCTCAAAGTAATAAAAGCTATTTATGACAAACCAACAGCCAATATCACACTGAATGGGCAAAAACTGGAAGCATTCCCTTTGAAATCTGGCACTAGACAAGGATGCCCTTTTTCACCACTCCTATTCAATATAGTTCTGGAAGTTCTAGCCAGAGCAATCAGGCAAGAAAAAGAAATAAAGTGTATTCAAATAGGAAAGGTGGAAGCCAAATTGTCTCTATTTGCAGACGACATGATAGTATACCTAGAAGACCCCATCACCTCAGCCCAAAAACTCCTGAAACTGATAAGCAACTTCAGCAAAGTCTCAGGATATAAAATCAATGTGCAAAAATCACAAGCATTCGTCTACACCAATAACAGACAAAGAAAGCCAAATCAAGAACGAACTGCCATTCACAATTGCTACAAAAAGAATAAAATACCTTGGAATACAACTCACAATGAACATAAGGGACCTCTTCAAGGAGAGCTACAAACCACTGCTCAACGAAATCAGAGAGGACACAAACAGATGGAGAAACATTCCATGTTCATGGTTTCGAAGAATTAACATCGTGAAAATGGCTATCCTGCCCAAAGTAATTTACAGAATCAACGCTATCCCCATCAAGCTACCATTGACTTTCTTCACAGAACTGGAAAAAACCACCATGAACTTCATATGGAACCAAAAGAGAGCCCGCATAGCCAAGTCAATTCTAAGCAAAAAGAACACAGCGGGGGGCATCACACTACCGGATTTTAAACTATACTACAAGGCAACAGTAATCAAAACAGCATGGTACTGGTACCAAAACAGAGATATAGACCAATGGAACAAAACAGAGGAACCGGAGGCAACACAACATACATACAACTATACAATCTTTGATAAACCTGACAAAAACAAGCAAGGGGGAGAGGATTCCATGTTTAACAAATGGTGTTGGGAAAACTGGCTAGCCATGTGCAGAACGCAGAAACTGGACCCCTTCCTGACACCTTACACTAAAATTAACTCCAGATGGATTAAAGCCTTAAACATAAGACCTGGCACGATAAAAACCCTAGACGAAAATCTAGGCAAAACTATCCAGGACATAGGAGTAGGCAAGGACTTTATGAACAAAACACCAAAAGCATTGGCAACAAAAGCCAAAATAGACAAATGGGACCTAATGAAACTCCACAGCTTCTGCACGGCAAAAGAAACAGTCACTAGAGTGGATCGGCAACCAACAGAATGGGAAAAAATTTTGCAGTTTACCCATCTGACAAAGGGCTGATATCCAGAATTTACAAAGAACTCAAACAGATTTACAGGAAAAAAACAAACAAGCCCATTCAAAAGTGGGCAAAGGATATGAACAGACACTTTACAAAAGAAGACATACATGAGGCCAACAATCATATGAAAAAATGCTCATCGTCACTGGTCATCAGAGAGATGCAAATCAAAACCACATTGATATACCATCTCACGCCAGTTAGAATGGCGATCATTAAAAAATCTGGAGACAACAGATGCTGGAGAGGATGTGGAGAAAAAGGAACACTTTTACACTGTTGGTGGGAGTGTAAATTAGTTCAACCATTGTGGAAGACAGTGTGGCGATTCCTCAAGGCCTTAGAAATAGAAATTCCATTTGACCCAGCAATCCCATTACTGGGTATATATCCAAAAGACTATAAATCGTTCTACTATAAGGACACATGTACACGAATGTTCATTGCAGCACTGTTTACAATAGCAAAGACCTGGAATCAACCCAAATGCCCATTGATGATAGACTGGATTGGAAAAATGTGGCACATATACACCATGGAATATCATGCAGCAATCAGAAATGATGAGTTCATGTCGTTTGTAGGGACATGGATGAATCTGGAGAACGTCATCCTCAGCAAACTGACACAAGAACAGAAAATGAAACACTGCATATTCTCACTCATAGGCGGGTGATGAAAAATGAGAACACATGGACACAGAAAGGGGAGTACTAAACACTGGGGTCTATTGGGGGGAAAAGGGGATGGCCAGTGGGAGGGGGAGGTGGGGAGGGATAGCCTGGGGATAAATGCCAAATATGGGTGAAGGGGAGAAGGAAAGAAAAGCACACTGCCATGTGTGTTCCTACGCAACTGTCTTACATGCTCTGCTCATGTACCCCAAAACCTAAAATCCAATAAAAATTTAAAAAAAAATAATGAAATAGAACCTATGTTTATGAATCGCCAATCTGGCCTAGAGGCTCATGCCTGTAATCCTAGCACATTGGCAGTCTGAGGCAGGCAGATCACCTGAGGTCAGGTGTTCAAGACCAGCCTTGCCAATATGGCAAAACCCCATCTCTACTAAAAATACAAACATTAGCCAGGCATGATGGCACATGCCTGTAATCCAAGCTACTCAGGAGACTAAAGAAGGAGAGTTGCTTGAACCTGGAAGGCAGAGGTTGCAGCAAGTCTAGATCGTGGCACTGGACTCCAGTCTGGGTGACAGAGTGAGACTCTGTTTCAAAAAAAGGAAGAAAATTCTCCAAGTAACGAAAAGCCTGGCACTTGGAGGCTCCAATGCTAGATTCTACCAACCATTTAAACAAGACGTAACACCAATCCTACTGAAACTCTTCTGAAAAATATATGAGGAGATAATACTTCTAAATTCATTCTATGAGGCCAATATCATCCTGATATCAAAACCAGAAGAAGACATACCAGAAAAAAAAGAAAACCACAGGCCATTATTGTTGATGAATATTAATGCAAAAATCCTCACCAAAATACTAGCAGAGTTCAACAATATATTAGAAAGATCACTCATCATAACCAAGAGGGACTTATCCTTGGAATGCAAGAATGTTTCAACATATGCATATCAATCAATGTAATACATTGTATCAACAAAATGAAGGATAAAAACCATATGATCATTTCAACTGATGCTGAAATTATGTGATAAAATTTAACAACTCAGCTGGGCATGGTGGCGCGTGCCGGTAATCCCAGTTATTCAGGAGGCTGAGGCAGGAGAATTGCCTGAATCCAGGAGGCGGAGGTTGCGGTGAGCCAAGATCGCGCCATTGCACTCCAGCCTGGGTAACAAGAGCGAAACTCCATCTCAAAAAAAAAAAAAAAAAAATTTAACATCTCTTCATGATAAAATCTCTCAAAAAACTAGGTGTAGAAGAAACATATCTCAACCTATTAAAAGCTCTATATGACAAACACACAGCTAGTATCATACTGAATGAGAAAAAACTGAAAGTCCTGTAAGATCTGGAACATGACAGGAAATGCCCACTTTCACCACTGTTATTCAACTGAATAAACGAAACAAAACCCACTAAACTACTGTCTACAAGAAACACACTTCACCTCTAAAGACATACATAGACTAAAAATAAAGAAATGGGAAAATAAATTTCCTTTTTTTTTTTTTTTGAGATGGAGTTTCACTCTTGTTACCCAGGCTGGAGTGCAATGGCATGATCTTGACTCACTGCAACCTCCGCCTCCTGGGTTCAAGCAATTCTCCTGCCTCAGCCTCCCGAGTAGCTGGGACTACTGGTGTACACCACCATGCCCAGCTAATTTTTGTATTTTTAGTAGAGACCGGGTTTCACCTTGTTGACCAGGATGGTCTCGATCTCTTGATCTCGTGATCCACCCACCTTGCCCTCCCAAAGTGCTGGGATTATAGGCGTGAGCCACTACACCCAGCCTATATATTTCATACCAATGGAAACCACAATGAGCAGGAACAGCTCTATTTATGTTACACAAAATAGATTTCAATACAAAAACTATAAGAGACAGAGTACTTGTCTGATTGCTTTAACTAGGTACTGGAAGTCCTAGTTAAAGCAATCAGACAAGATAAATAAATAAAAGAAATTCAAATTGGAAAGGAAGAAATCAAATTATCCTTGTTTGCTGATGACAGAATCTTATATTTAGATAAACCTAAAAATCCACAAGAAAACTATTACAACTGATAATTTAAGTTTCAGAATACAAAATCCACATATGGAAATCGGTAGCATTTCTATAACAGTGAATAATCTGAAAAAGAAATAAAGAGTAATCCCACTTAAATAGCCATATGTAAAATTAAATATATAAGAATTAACTTAAATAAGTGAATCATCTCTGTAATGAAAACCGTAAAACACTGAGGAAAGAAATTTAAGAGGACACAAAAAATGGAAAATTGCTTTAATTCTTGGAGTGGAAGAATCAATATTGTTGAAATGTACATATGACCCACAGCAATCTACAGATTCAATGCAATCCCTATCAAAATACAAACAACATTCTTCATAGAAATAGAAAATCTAACATTAAAATTTATATGGAACCAGAAAAGTTTGTAATAGCTAAATCTACTCTAAGCAAAAAGAACAAAATTGAAAGAATCATATTATCTTACTTCAAGTTATACTGCAGAGATATAGTAACCAAAACAGCATGATATTGGCATGAAAACAGACACATTGACCAATGGAACAGAATTGAGAACCCAGAAACAAATCCACATACCTACAGTGAACTCATTTGCAGCAAAGGTGTCAAGAATATACAGGAGGAACAAGACAGTCTCTGAAATAAATGGTGCTGTAAAATTGGATATTTGTATGCAGAAGAATGAAATTAGACACCTGTCCCTTGCTGTATACAAAAATCAAATCAAAATGTAATAAAGACATTTACATGGGGAAATTTTCTAGGACATTGGTCTGAGCAAAAATTTCTTGAGCAATGATATGATTTGGCTCTGTGTCCTAAATCAAATCTCATCTTGAATTGTAATACCCAAGTGTCAGGGGAGGGGCTGGTTGAAAGATGATTGGCTCATGGGGGCAGATTTTCCCCTTACTCTTCTAATATTGAGTGAGTTCTCAAGATACCTGGTGGATTGAATGTGTTGAACCTCACCCATGTCTGTCTCTACAGTTGCATTGTAAGATGTACCTGGCTTCCCCTTGGCCTTCTGCAATGATTGCAAGATTCCTGATGCCTTCCCAGCCACGTGGAACTGTCAGTAAATTAAGCCTCTTACCTTTATAAATTATTCAATCTCAGGTAGTTTTTTTTTTAAGTTCTGGGATACATGTGCAGAATATACAGGTTTGTTACATAGGTACACATGTGCCATGGTGGTTTGCTGCAGCTATCAACATGTCATCTAGATTTTAAGCCTGACATGCATTAGGTATTTGTCCTAATGCTCTCCCTCCTCTTGCTCCCACCCCCCAACAGGCCCCAGTGTGTGTTATTCCCCTCCCTGTGTCCATGTGTTCTCATTATGGACCCAATTATGAGTGAGCATATGTGGTGTTTGGTTCTCTGTTCCTGTGCTAGTTTGCTGAGAATGATGGCTTCTAGCTTTATCCATGTCCCTGCAGAGGACATGATCTCATCCTTTTTATGGCTACATAGTATTCCATGGTGTATATTTGTCACATTTTCTCTATCCAGTCTACCACTGATGGACATTTGAGTTGGTTCCAAGTCTCTCCTGTTGTGAATAGTGCTGCAATAAACATGCATGTGCATGTGTCTTTATAGTAGAATGATTTAAAATTCTTTGGGTATATACCCATTAATGGGATTGCTGGGTTAAATGGTGTTTCTGGTTCTAGATCCATGAGACATCGCCCCACTGTCTTCCACAATGACTGTACTAATTTACAGTCCCACTTGTGAAAGTGTTTCTATTTTTCTACAGCCTTTCCAGCATCTATTGTTTCCTGACTTTTTAATCATCACCATTATAACTTGTGTGGGATAGTATCTCATTGTGGTTTTGATTTACATTTCTCTAATGATCAGTGATGATAAGCTTTTTAAAATATGTTTGTTAGCCGCATTAATGTCTTCTGTTGAGAAGTGTATGTTCATATCCTTTGCCCACTTTTTGACTAAGTTATTTTTTTCTTATAAACTTCTTTAAGTTCCTTGTAGATTCTGGATATTAGACCTTGGTCAGATGGATAGACGGCAAAAATTTTCTCCCATACTGTAGGTTGCCTGTTCACTATGCTGATAGCTTCTTTTACTGTGCAGAAGTTTTTGTTTAATTAGATCCCATTTGTCAATTTCGGCTTTTGCTGCAATTGCTTTTGGTGTTTTAGTCATGAAGTCTTTGTCCATGACTATACCCTGCTGAAGGGTATTGCTTAGGTGTTCTTTAGGGTTTTCATGGCTTTGGGTTTTACATTTAAGTATTTAATCTGTCTTGAGTTAATTTTTGCATAAGGTGTAAGAAGGGGTCTGGTCTTAGTTTTCTGCTTATGGCTTGCTAGTTTTCCCAGAATCATTTATTAAATAGATAATTCTTTCCCCATTGCTTTTTTTTGTCAGGTTTGTCGAAGATCAGATGCTTTTATAGATGTGTCATGTTATTTCTGTGTATAATAACTGTGAAAAAGGACTAAGCAATATCTCACAAGCACAAACAATCAAAGCGAACATAGACAAATGGAATCACATCAAGTAAAAAAGCTTTTGCAAAGCAAAGGAAACAGTCAACAAAGAGAAGAGACAACCCATAGAATGAGAGAAAACATTTGCAGACTATCAGTTTGGCAAGGGATTAATAACAAGTATTTATTAGGAGCTGAATCTAATCTCTATCAAAATACTCTTGAGAGTCTTAACAGAATAATACACACACACACACACACATGCACACACACATATATGGAACCATAAAATGTTTAGGCTAGCCAAAAGAATCCTGAGAAAAATAGTAATAAATAAAGCTGTAGGTGTCATACTACCAGATATCAAAATATACCACAAAGTTAAACTACCAAAACAACATGGTACTGGCATAAAAAGCAGACACATAGATCAATGGAACCAAATAGAGAACCCAGAAATAAATCCAGTTATTTACGGTCATTTAATTTTTCACCATTGTACAAAGAATAATCATGAGGAAAGGACAGTTTATTCAATACTTGATGCTGGGAAAACTGAAGATCTACTTTCAGGAGCTTGAAACTAGACTGCTATCTCACCATATACAAAAATCACCTCAAAATGTATTAAATACTTAAATATGACACCCTAAGCTATAAATCTATTAGAAGAAAACATAAGAAAAATCATTCAAAAATTAATTTGGCAAAATATTATATGAATAAGACCTTAAAAGCCCAGGGGGAAAAAGCAAAAATAGATAAATGGGATTGTATAAAAGTAAAAAGTTTTGCATAATAAAGGATATAATCAACAGAGTAAAAAAGACAACCTACAAAATGGTAGAAAATGTTTGCATTTGCTAAATTTTAAACCATCTATGTATCATTTCCTAATTATAAAAAATTGCATCATGTACATGTCTGCATCTCCCATGTCAATAACACCATTTAGCCTCAGTTGGAGTCCCATTATCCCCCTAACAACCAAAGCTGCATGCTATCTCAGTATTGAATTTAGCATTATTATGATTAGCTTCGGAACAGTATCTTCAGGGGTAAATTAAAATCCAAGCCCATACCCTTGGTAGCACTTGACTATTTTACAAACAAGTGACTTTTCAAATGGCATGCACAGGTTCTTATTCTTCCATCTATTATCTTCCAAATTTTTATTTATATATTACTTTAAGTATATCACCAATTCCAATCTAGTTTTCTTAATAATCTTGAGACCCTCTATAGCAATAAAATAAAATCATAATATTTAGAACAACCCACAAGAGTAATTACATTGGTTTATACAAATTCTTTCTATTGTCATAATAGTTTATTTTAAAATGATAGCCCAAGAAAATTGCTTAATTGAAGTGAAACATAAACGCTTCTCCTTAAAAAGATGGCTCCAGACTTATGATCATATATTAATGCCCTGACAACTCTAATTATTTCTATGCAGGCTACCTTTAAAATAGTATTGAGATGGAAATTCCACAGTTAACTTCCTGTGTGACCTTTGGCTCTGACTTTGGTCAAGCCACTTGTCTCCTGTGGACCTTTTTTCCCTCATTGGTAAAGAAAAAAAATTACTAAATGAGTTCTTATGCCCTTTCTAGGTCTAAATTTTATTCACATCCATGTCAATTTTTCACATGGGGATTTCATAATGGTGGGTAACATTTGCTCATACTTTAGTTAGCCAATGCCAATTTGAGGGAAACTAACATTTAAAAAGTAATAAAACAGTATTAGTGACCTTTACTAAAACTGACATCATATTCCTTTAATATCCAAAATTCATGTAAGTAGAGGTAGGATAAAAAAACTAAATTGCAGATAAAAGCAAATATGCACTAAGCGATAACCCTGTGCTAGGCACTCTTCTGTGTGTTTTACGTCTATTAACCTATTCAATCTTCTGCACAATTCTGTAAGCTAAGTTTTAGTATTACTCTTACTTGACTCATAAGGAAACTGAGGGAAAAGGGAAAAATCATAAGGTCAACGAAACTAGTAACAGAGCTGGGGTTCAAACCGAGACAAGCAGAATCCAGAGTCCATGCTTTTATTTACCACACACTGTTACCTGTGAACAGTCCAGCTTATATGTGCTTCTTTAAAATGCCCACACATGTCTTAGAAGGAGCTCAATAATGATGCTTTACTTTTTCAAGGCAGAACCCCAAGAGGTCACATTAGTTGTAGCCTTGCCTACTAATGTAGTCTGTTTTATATTTCTATAACAGAATACCACAGACTGGGTATTTATAATCAGTTAATTTGGCTCATGGTTCTGGAGACTGAGGTCTAAGATAATGGTGTTATCATCTGGTAGAGGTTGTCATGCTGCCTTATTCCATGAGTGAAGGCAGAAGGGTAAGAAAGAGCAAGAACAAGTGAAGGCTAAACTTGCTTTTATAACAACCCAGTATCAAGGTAATGACATTAATCCTGTCATAACAGCTGAGCCCTCATGGCCTAATCACCACTGAATAGTCCTGCTTCTTAGTACTGTCACAATGGCAATTAAATTTCAACATGAGTTTTGGTGGGGACATTCAAACCGTAGCACCTATCTTTAGGAGCAGCAACACCCATGGCTTTTAGAACTGACTCTACTCACCAATTCTCCCTTGAACACTGAGCCATTTCAATGAGACTTGGTCTGTCTCATCCCAAGACAGAAGAATCAGCACAAATACATACAGTTATGGCAAAAACAGAAACACTGACATCCTTTTCATGTTTTTGCATGAATTTAATGACAGAGCTGGGATTTCTCTCTTTAGTTTTTCCCACATTTATTTTAGTCTCCCTGAATAAATAATAAGTTATCTTTTGTAGAGATATTATATATTGAATAATTTCTAGCCCTAAGAGTAGTGAATGTTTACTGAGCATCTAGTCAATGCCAGACATAGCTTTAGATCCTGAGGTTGTATAAATGAATAAAGTCTTTGTTTTTGAAAAGCTTAAAATTTTGCAGGGACACAGTCATGTATATAGCCCAAACAGATAAGTGGCATAAAAATGTAACAATTAAATGACTCTACATGCACAGAGAAGGGGATCATTCATTTTTCTGAGAGCATATAAAGAAGTGTATATGCATATGTAGTATGCATAGTAATAAAGACCGTGAGCTCTAGAATCAGAAACAATTTAGTTTGAATTTTGGTGCCTCAATTTTCAAGCTATGTGGCCTTAAAGAAAAAATTTAACTTCCCTGAATTTCAAGTCTTTTGTCTGTGGAATGGGGATTAGTTATGAGGTTTAAATAAGAAAATTCACTTAGCAAATGCCTGGCATAGAGTAGGTATTAAATACACAGTAGCTATGGTTAATATTATAGAAAAACTTATGAAGAAGAAATCAGTTGACATAGCCCTTGAAGAAGGTATATGAAAAGATAATGGAACAATATTTCAGTTAAAGAAAACTGAATTAGATATTGCATGGTGAAGAAAACGCATGTTTGCTAAAGAAAAGAAAAATAATTTTGTATGACTGTTGAGAATTTTAGAGGCTTGGGGTCAGAATGAAATGACAACTTGAAAAACTAGCTACGATGAGACTGGTAAGGGCCTTAAAAATCATGGTCAAAGGATCTTAAACTTCAGCCTATAGGAAAAACAGAATAATAGAAGGAGCTTAAATATGGAGTGGGATGGATAGATGACATATTATCTCATATTTCTAATTCATCAGGAATATAATGTGATCGTCTTTCAGATTATATAGTTATGACTGAGTCAGTCTTTCTCAGAAAGACTTTAATTCCAAGGCCAAAAGCTGATGAAACAGCTGCCTACCAGTAGCCATTAATTCAGTCTACATTATTTAATTATAATTCTCAAAACTGTCCACTAATACATTTTCTAAAATAGTAGTAGTCCAACAGAGAAAACAGTTTGCTGGTTCTGCATTTTATATTCAGCAAGAAAGAAAGAAAAGAAAAAACCGTTCACTATTTAGCTCAACTCAAGGTTTCAAGTTTTATTGGATTTGTATCACTTTAGAGTGCCCAAATTTTTTATTATTGTAAACATGCCTAAATTTTCTAAAAGAGGCCCAAAGGCCATACAACCAAACTACAGACGACGAAGAATGTTTATCTTGAAAGCTTATCTCATTTTTGCATTTGCCTCTGCCGTCTTTGACCCAGGAATCCCAACAGCTGACACTCAAATAATAGAGCTCATTTCAAGGCCTGTTGACGTTGTTTCTGCTCCCAGAATTCATCAGCCGCAGTTTAAAAAAATTAATTATCTTTTCACAAAATGTATTCTTTTCAAGATGAAGTATGAATTTTACCTCTGGCCATTCTCTGACGGGGTTGAGAAATATGACCACAATTACAGATGACTAAAGGGACAACACAACTAATTCACGGTGATGTGAAATCAGTGTCTATTTCGAGCCCCATTTTCACTTCTGTAAAGTAGAGTTTTAGGCTGCAGAGTCTGAGGGGGACCATTTAGTGCCGACATTCTCAACTTCAGTTTAAGCATTTAGGGTTTCCTATTAGCTTGAGAACAAAGTGTTTAATGCCCTGGGAATAAATTATAGCAGAGAAATATTATATAACAAAAATATGGACAACTAATAGCTAACATACACTGTGCATTTATTGTATATCAGACTCTCTTGGATGTGTTTTTAATAATCCCATATTAATCATAGGGTGATTCCACCTATAAGGTGGAATGTGCAGAGTTTAATTCGTTTGGGACAAGCTCCCAAGGAAACTGCTGGATGAGAAAAATCTTGAAATTTCTCCAGTGACTAAAGTCCTAAAGTCTGTTTTAGAGCAGCAGCTTCCACAGTTGCCCAACTTTGCCACCTCCCCAAAACTGTCTTGAGTATGTCCAAAAATATAGTTAGTATATAACTCCATCATCACTATAATGATGGCTGGCAGATTAAAAACACCCCAAACAGAGCAATGCTCCATGTGTGAAACACTAACATAAAGGTACTTATAGAGAACCATTAGGTCCAAACTTGATCCCTAAAACCATCACTGGTCATTAGAGAAATGCAAATCAAAACCATATTAAGATACCATCTCATGCCACTTAGAATGGTGATTATCACAAAATCAGGAGACAACAGATGCTGGAGAGGATGTGGAGAAATAGGAACACTTTTGCACTGTTGGTGGGAGTGTAAATTAGTTCAACCATTGTGGAAGACAGTGTGGTGATTCAAGGACCTAGAAATAGAAACTCCATTTGACCCAGTAATCCCATTACTGGGTATATACCCAAAGGATTATATATGGTTCTATTATAAGGACACATGCACATGTATGTTTGTCGCCATTCTGTTTATGATAGCAAAGACCTGGAACCAACCCAAATTCCCATCAATGATAGACTGGACAAAGAAAATGTGGCACATATACACCATGGAATACTATGCAGCCATAAAAAAGGATGAGTTCGTGTTCCTTGTAGGGACATGGATGGAGCTGGAAACCATCATTCTCAGCAAACTGACACAAGAACAGAAAAACAAACACCGCATGTTCCAACTCATAAGTGGGAGTTGAACAATGAGAACACATGTACGGGGTGGGGCATCACACACTGGGCCTGTCAGGGGGTGGGGGAACTAGGGGAGGAATAGCAGGGGATGGGAGGATTGGGGAGAGCTAACATTAGGAGAAATACCTAATGTAGATGAGGGGGGCATGGATGAAGCAAACCACCATGGCATGTGTATACCTATGTAACAAACCGGCATGTTCTTCACATGTACCCCAGAACTAAAGTATAATTTTAAAAAAGTGCATGATATTTCTTGTGGCAATATTAACTGAAGTTGGCGATACCAGGAAAGGTTAACTTCTTACTGGTTTTCAGATATACACCCTACTAATGCTCTTACTGCTGTGACAAATAGAATATTTCAGCTTAAAATATGAAGGTATGGGTTCTAGTCTTGAGAAGTAAGAGTATTTATTTGTGTTAAATGTGAACAATACATAAAGTGTCTGGGCCTCAGTTTCTTCATATATAAAAGGAGAAAGCTAAACTGGGTGATCTTTAATATTTCACCTGATCTAAGATTTTATAGTAATCAGGAAATTTGTTTCTTGTTCTTCATGTATCACACATACTTCTGTGGCTCTCAGGGACTATCTCCTTTGATTTATAAATAGATTTTAATATTCATTTAGAAGACATAGACTTTTTAATTAATCAAAATGTTCAATGTACTATGTTAACATATACAAAAATTGACATATTTTTTGATAATTAATTTTATATATTTTTAAGTTCAGGGTACATGTGCAGGATGTGCAGGTTTGTTACTTAGGTGGTTTGCTGTACCTATCAACCTGTCACCTAGGTAACAAGCCCAGCATGCATTAGCTCTTTTCCCTAATGTTATGTTTGACTATTCCAAAGTACATAGCCATGTGAGAATTGAATGATACAGATATGCATTAATAAGCAACATATCAAGGAGTCTGGAGACTCTTCAAGTAGTCCATTTTCCAGACAGTTCTCTCAGGTTTCATCCTATTTAAAACTCCATCACCTTTTTAGCTGACACAGTGTAATAACTTTCTCACACTTATTTAATAAGTCACCAAAGTATTACACCTTGGCCAAAGAGAATGATTCACATAATTTAAATAAACTTTCTGCATAGGTGTCTACTGAGTGATCAAGCATGACCTAATCTTATGATGGAGACAAGTGAGTATATGACTTTATCATGCCTATGTATCAAGTAGCTTAGTAAACAATAGGCAATTTTAAACATCTCCCTAGGAAGTTTCCTTCAACAGTGGGATTAGATATACAGCCAAGCATCTGCTGAACTCTCTCTATGAGGATAAGACAAAACCACAGCCCCAATTTTGTGGTATGGTCTCAATTTGAAACATATTTCCCATTGGTTCCATAAAGTATCAGAATATCCTGAATATTCCAATATTCCAGTATTTAAACTATTTTTACCAGCATGCATCTTGCTTAAAAAATGAAACCTAGAGTTTTTGGTCACCACTCTGTTAGGTTCCATGACATCTGGAAGAATATTCAAATGTGGTCTATTACTAGAAAAAAAAAAACAGTCTAACTATTAGACTATAACCACACTCACTTTCCAAAGGATGACACATGATTTTTCTTGACTTTTCACATCACTCAAATGGAAATCCCTTCATTGGGCATAGAAAGTCTTCTTTCCTCCCTGATTTCCCTCTATTTGCTCTTTTGCACTCACCATCCTCTTCCCTGGTTCATACTCCAGTGTGGTGAGAGCTCGGGGATCTTCCTTCTCAGCTTCCTCATGGAAGATTTGACTCCCTACCATGAAGATGTGTATATCCCACTCATGAGGTTAGCTTAGGACTCTCAGAGAAAAACAGTTCATTCCAACTAACACTGAGTATGTGCTGGGCACTGTTCCAGCACTTTGCATATGCATTTGTTTCTCTCAGAAAACCTATGAGTTAAGGGCATTTATTAACTCTTCCATTTTACAGATTAAGAAATAACCCAGGCAAAAAGAGATTAAATAACATGCCTCATTCCAAACAGAGGCAGTCTGTGTTTGGAATCTATGCTATAGCCACTGAACTACCTTTTAATATATTACAAATACTCTTAAATATGGGAGAAACTGAATGGAGAAAAAAGAATTTGTTCATATTACAAGTTGAATGTTTTACATCAGAAATCAGTGATGAAAAAAACGATAATGATAAAATCTCTGTAGAAATTGTCTTCTTTTATTGTATAGCCCCTCATTTTAAGCATATGTACCCAACAATGAAAACGTAAGACACTTGAAGCTTCAGAATCAAAGAAACTGAACATATTTTAATTTTCACCTCTTTCTTCTCTGAATCTGAACAAGCAAAACATTGTTTCTGTTGGTTCTCAGTATGAGGCAGTAAAAGATTTAATAATAGAGTAAGCAGGGCTTTATCTTTAAATGACTTTTTAAATCAGGTTTTACTGAGAGCTCAATTTTTTTCCAAGAATGTTTAATACAAAGAATAAAAAAAGAAGTAGTAAAACCATAACCATATTCAGAAAAAATGATTACTTCAGGGATAAAAAATATGGTAAAGAAAGGGTAACCTATGCCTACTTAATGCATAAGTCTGATTTGATCATTTAAACAAAGAATGTACTTCTCTTACAAAAATAATCTGGTATTTAAAAAAATCTCTTTGTGGACCAAAATCCAAGTATGTATTTGCTAGGCACACGCATCTATAGCTGGTTTCTATCACACTTGCACAAGCAAAAATGTTCTAAGAATTCTGTTTACTGTACCTAAGTATAATAAAAGCTCTCTACTAACCTTTAATTTGTTGATTTCAAATAGGTACTCTGCTGCCCATCTAAATGAGGGAAATTCTTAAAGAGACCAGCCACTGTTTATTCAACGGGTTTGACAGAGCAACGAAAATAAAACTGTGAAAAGTGTGTCAGGATACTCTATTCTTCAAACCTTCAGAGCAAGAAACTCTGCTCAAAATAAGGCCAGCATTTTCTCAGAGGATTTCTGAACTGTGGGGAAGAAATTGGTTGCTACAGAGTCTACTGACATCTTCTCAGTCTGGAAGCTTAGAATCAGATCACTCCTTTGCCACAGGGATGACTAGAGGATCAGCCATATGGTGGCGCCATCTTATGTGGTAGATTTGGCAAGGGCCCTCCGAGTCGGCCTTCCACTCAGTGGTGAACTGTGGTCCATTGCATTTGTGCCGCAGTTTCAGAGTCCCTTCATGCCGCCCACTCACATACTCCCCTTCCCTTCCCTTGGTATAAACATGCTTACTCTAGACAGGATTACTGACTTTGCTTAGGAAAACCTAAAAAAATAACAATACTCAGCACTTGCTCTCCAAGCATTTATTCTCTGACTGGGGGAGATGAGACATTTAAATAAATAAATGATTCTAATACCAGGTAAAAATGTAAAGGTTTTTTACTCTGTTTGTATTGTTTAGGAGAAATAAAAAATTCTTTGAGCTAAGAGGAGTTAGGGAAATTTTGTCAAGGTGGAAGTGCCTGAGAATTTTCCTTTTGCATACGCTATTCCGCTATTTTTCAGAGTACACATTCCTCTCTTCCAGATGCCACTTAGCTGTTTCACCATGTTACCTTGCATATATTCCTCTCATATTTTAATGCATGTTCCAATTATATCTTGATATCTGTACCTCTCGTATAGTTTTTGCACCCCACAAGAGCAGAGGCCACACCTTAGTGACTGCTGGATCCCCATCCTGCTCACTGTCTGATGCATAATAAATGTTCAGCAAATATTGAATTAAATAATAATAGCAAACATGTACTACTGCGAACTCTTTCAGGTGCGTTACATAAATGCTTTAAATTTAACCCTCCCAACAACAAAATAAGGTCAGTACCCTTCTTATGCCTATTTTACAGATGAGGAAACCAAACCACAGAAGAGTTAAGTAACTTTCCAAAGTTCACACAGTTCTGAAGTATTGTGAGCCAGAACTTGAACCTAGGCAGTCTTCCTTCAAAGTTTGAAGTCTTAATAACTCTATCTTTCTGCTCTTGTAAACAAATAATATGTGAGTTTGATCTGAGTGTTATAATTTGAAGTTTAATATTGGCAGAATGAGATTGCAAGTGGAGATTTTAGTATTAATAAAGGTGTATCAAAGAGGAAATGTGGGAGTGTGTAAGAGGCAAATAAGAGTTTAATTTTACTGGAATATGGAATGCATATGTGAAAAGTGGTGATACAAAAAGGCATAAGGTTGGAAATGAGCTGGCAGACAGGGAGTAGGTAGTCTTGGGGCTGTCATCTCCCCATCATTCTTCACTAAAATGTAAGCCTTCTGTGGTTGTCTTCATGCCTTGCTCACCACATGTAATCTGGCTGAGGTTCTTTGACTTCTTGTCTCTATTTTTTTTCTTGAACTTATCTTCTACCTCTAGAGCTGGACTAAATGAGTCCCTGCTCACATTACTGAGAATGTCACACAATTAAAATCTTTGTTGACCTGCCCATCGAGGAGCAGTAATACTCTTGAAATACACTGTGATTGCCACACTACTACTCAAAAATCCCCAGTGACTCCCCTTGCCTGAAGAACAAAGGCATGATATGATGAATTATTCTCCACTCAGTTCTAAATCTATGTGCTTCTGTGGATGGTTGTGCTGAGCCCAGACTAATTGGATTTTCGTGAGCTAATTGGTCAGATTCTGGACAAGGGTCGAGATTCTGGACAGAATCTGATAGAACTTTCCAGGGACTTAATGATACAATGCAGGAGCAGAGCTATTTTATCATTTAAGTGTCAGAAAGAGTCCGCAATTGGAGCCCTCAGAGGTTTTCCACTAGCAAAAACATGGGACCATAAAGAGTTGAAGATTTAGAGCAACAGGAGAGAGGGCATTTGGTATGATGATTAGAGTTCTTATGATGGAAAATGACGAAAGTGAATATACCTTGGAGGACTCCTCAAAATAAGAGAATTAACTTTAAGAGAGTTAATTCATGACAATTAATCTTGTGGTGATTCATGGCTTCCAAATTTGGACTTTAAATAATGTAACTCTTGGACACTCTTGAACTTTGTCACCAGAAAATGTTAGTCAAGTCTTGACCTAGAGCAAGAGAGAGAACTTTCTTCTGCTTTCTCCTAGCTTCTCCACATAAAGGTGAGTTGTTAACTGAATTGGGTCAAAGTCAGGGAAACTGCTAAGGCAATGTTTAATAGTGTCCTGAGCCACTGTGTCGCAAAGTCATACACATGGATGTAGTCCTATTTTCTCCTCCATCGCCATCCATACTATCAGACTGACAAATTGAACTGGATTAGCATTATGAGGCAACAGATGGCCACCTTACCCTTTCTTTCTTCTCTTTACTCCATTCATTTACAGAGTAAGCAGAGCTAGAAAGCCGTGTCAGTGAATTAAGCCAGGAGATGTTGATATCATTTGTTTCCTCTCATGTATAAGCTTTAAGGACTCCACTGTGTGATCCTCTGCAGTTCACTGGTGATATAAGCTACATTTAAAGGGATGAGGCAGCCATCTCTGTCCACAGGATTATTAAAGTAACACAAATAAATGTTAGTCATTCTTAATTACGAAGTTCAGAATTTATTCCAAAATACATAGCTGGAGTATTGACAATCAGAAAAGTCCTTCAAGCCTAATAGCGGTGAAATACTGTCACTCCCAAGCTACACACCTCTCTTCTGAAGTAAGGCTTTGTCAAAATCTGTTTGATTTAGTCTCAAGCTATCCATCAGAGATATGTGAGATGCTTGTCAAAACAAAAGGAAACGAAACCAGTGTCCTACTGATGGGACTGTAACAGAGAGTTTTTAGCTTCAAAGTTCTGTGTTTTCCACAGTTTATTCTCTATCCTTTCTCAGTTTCTCCATCAGTGAAGTTGGCTACCTCATTTCAGTATTCCAGCCAATCAGCCTAGCAAATCTGCTTCAGTGATTTAGACAATCAAGATCATTGCATTTTAGTATTTTATGTGATCCCATCTTGACATGTGTGAAAAGAAGCTGGACCTCAATAGTTCTTTTAGAGCAATGTTTCAGTTAATAGAGATATATCTCAAACAGAAATTATAATATTTATCCATGTGTCCATCTGTCAAATATTTGATAAAGTGCTTATTTAATAACATATATTATAAAAATCTTGTTGCCTGTTTTGTCCTTCAGACACCTCTCTTCACAACTAGCTCCTGATTTGTTTTATCCCTCAACATATACTACACTTTGTGGTGGCTGGGATGGGGAGTAGGAAGCGGAGAATACTTCTTCCGTACTTTATGTACTTTCTCAAGAGAATACAAGTATTCCCATCTCTCCTTGGAAAAGGGAAAATGTGAATGTTCTCATTCATTTGGTGTTTACTCATTGAGCACTTGCTATGTGCAAGACACTGCTCCAGGCACCAAGGACAGAGCTATGAACAAAGCAACAAAGGGGAATCTGTACCTTCATGAAACTTACATTCTAAATGGTAAGAAAACAAATACAATTTAAAAACAAAGAATGCCTATCCCTTTACAATGGTAAAACTTTTACCTATGCTTCATTAGTCATTCAGAGAGGCAACAGTACAGGTTAAGTGAGCTTCAGGATGCAATCTCTGTGATTTCCTTTCCTGCAGGCCACCCTTGAGGGACCAGAACCAACTCTAATTGGCATACCACAGAGGCTGTCCCTCAGATTATGAACATAAGCCTTGTGCCATACATAGCTTGGTTTACCACAGAGGACATAATAGAAAATGTATCCAGCACCAGTTTATACAATCATAACCTGAAACTTTGGTTTTCCATTTGTCATTTCCCTTTGTGTGCTTTCTTTCTCAAAAATTTCACAAGAAGGTGTTCTAAGTTAATCTTTCCTTTGAATATTACTGGGTCATTGACCTGGTACTACTTAGTCACTGTGAAATATCATCATTGTTTCTAACAGTTCTTAGTATATAGTCACAATCTGGCAAAGCCTGGAATAGTTGACTTACACTATTTTGTAAATTGTTGATAGGTTTTTTATCTATTTCAGTGTGGCCATTTTTTTGTGTGTTTTTTTTTATTGCATTTTAGGTTTTGGGGTACATGTGCAGAGCATGCAATACAGTTGCATAGGTACACACAGGGCAGTGTGTTTTGTTTGCTTTCTCCCCTTCACCCACATTTGGTATTTCTCCCCTGGCAATCCCTCCCCACCACCCCCTCCCACTGGCCCTCCCCTTTTCCCCCTATAGACCCCAGTGTTTAGTACTCCCCTCTCTGTGTCCATGTGTTCTCATTTTTCATCACCCGCCTATGAGTGAGAATATGTGGTGTTTCATTTTCTGTTCTTGTGTCAGTTTGCTGAGAATGATGTTCTCCAGATTCATCCATGTCCCTATAAACGACACGAACTCATCATTTCTGATTGCTGCATAATATTCCATGGTGTATATGTGCCACATTTTCCCAATCCAGTCTATCATCGATGGGCATTTGGGTTGATTCCAGGTCTTTGCTATTGTAAACAGGGCTGCAATGAACATTCGTGTGCATGTGTCCTTGTAGTAGAACGATTTATAGTCCTTTGGATATATACCCAGTAATGGGATTGCTGGGTCAAATGGGATTTCTATATCTAAGGCCTTGAGGAATCACCACACCATCTTCCACAATGGTTGGACTAATTTACACTCCCACCAACAGTGTAAAAGTGTTCCTTTTTCTCCACATCCTCTCCAGCATCTGTTGTCTCCAGATTTTTTAATGATCGCCATTCTAACTGGTGTGAGATGGTATCTCAATGTGACGATGAGCATTTTTTCATATGATTGTTGGCCTCATATATGTCTTCTTTCATAAAGTGTCTGTTCATATCCTTTGCCCACATTTTTATACAGCCATCTTTTTCAGATACATTATTCGGAGTTGCTTTTCCATTTATTCTTGAAAAGCTCTCTGCTTTCCCAGGAAGTTTCTCTATGGGCAGTGATAAGGTTTGACTGTGTCTCCACCCAAATCTAATTTTGAATCCCCATGTGTTGTGGCAGGTATCTGCTGGGAGTTAATTGAACCATGGGGCAGGTTTTTCCAGTGTTATTCTCATGATAGTGAATAAGTCTCATGAGAGCTGATAATTTTATAAGGAGGAATTTCCCTTCAAAAACTTATTTTTTTTTTTTTGCCTGCTGCCATCCATGTAAAATGTGACTTGGTCCTCCTTGGCATCTGCTATGATTGTGAGGCCTCCCCAGGCATGTAGAACTGTAAGTTCATTAAAATCCCTTCGTCTTCCAAGTCTTGGGTATGTCTTTATCAGCAGTTTGAAAATGGATTAATACAGTAAATTGGTACCAATAGAATGAGATGTTGCTGCAAATATACCTGAAAATGTGGAAGCAACTTTGGATCTGGGTAATAGACAGAGGTTAGAACAGTTTGGAGCCTCAGAAGAGAACAAGAAAATGTGGTAAAGTTGGGAACTTTCTAGAGACTTGTTGAATGGCTTTGCCCAAAATGCTCATAGCAATATCGACAATAAAGTCCAGGGCTGGGGTGGTCTCAGATGGAAATGAGGAACTCTTTGGGAACTGGAGCAAAGGTGATTCCTGTTATATCTTAGCAAGGAGACTGGTAGCATTTTGTCCCTTCCCTAGAAATTTGTGGAACTTTGAACTTCAGAATGGTGACTTATGGTATCTGGTGGAGGAAATTTCCAAGCAGCAAAGCATTCAAGAGGTTACTTGTGTGCTCTTAAAGATACTCAGTTTTATAAAGGAAGCAGAGCATGAAAGTGTGGAAAATTTGCAGCCTGACAATGTGACAGAAATGAAAATCCCATTTTCTGAGGAGAAATTCAAGTTGGTTGTACAAATTTGGATAAGTAATGAAAATCTGAATGTTAACTCCTAAGAAAATGGGGAAAATATCTCCAGGCCATGTCAGGGTTCTTTGTGGCAACCCTTCCATCACAGGTGCCAAGGTTTAGGAGAAATAAACCCCTCTGCTTATGCAGTCCAGGGACTTGATGCCCTGTGTCTCAGATGCTCTAGACATGACTAAAAGTAACCAGGGTGCACCTTGGGCTGTTGCTTCAGAAGGTGCAAACACCAAGCCTTGGCAGCTTCCACATGGTGTTGAAGTGTACAGGTGTACAGATGTCAAGATTGAGGTTTGGGAACCACTGTCTAGATTTCAGAAGATGAATGAAAATGCCTAGGTTCCCAGGCAAAAATTTGCTGCAGGACCAGGGCCCTCATGGAGAATCTTTGCTAGGGCAGTGTGGAAGGGAAATGCGGGGTCCGAACCTCCACACAGAATCCCTACTAGGGCACCATCTAGTGAAACTGTGAGAAGAGGTCTGCCATCATCCAGACACCAGAATGATAGATCCACTGATTTCTTGCACCATATGCCTAGAAAAGCTGCAAACAACACCAGCCCATGAAAGCAGCCAGAAGATTAACTACACCCTGCAAAACCACAGGGGCCGAGCTGCCCAAGGCCATGAGAACCCACCTTTTGCATCAGCATTATCTGGATGTGAGACATACAGTAAAAGGAGATCATTTTGGAACTTTAAGCTTTGGTTGCCTGGCTAGATTTTGGTATTTCATCATGCCTGTAGCCCCTTTGTTTTGCCCATTTAAAACAGGTTTATTTACTCAATGCCTGTACCCACATTGTATCTAGGAAGTAACTAACTTGCTTTTGATTTTAGAGGCTGATAGGCAAAAGGGACTTGCCTTGTCTCGGATGAGACTGGACTGTGGACTTTTGAGTTAATGCTGAAATAAGACGATGGAGGACTTTTGGGAAAACATGATTGGTTTTGAAATGTGAGGACATGAGGTTTGGGAGGGGCCAGCACAGAATGATATAGTTTGGCTGTGTGTCCACCCAAATCTCATCTTGAATTCCCACAGGTTGCAAAGGGACCCAGTAGGAGGTAAATAAATCATGGAGGCAGGTTGTTCCATTTCTGTTCTCATGGTACTGAATAAGTCTCATGAGATCTGATGGTTGTGTAAGGGGGAGTTTTTATGTACAAACTGTTTTTGCCTGCTGCCATCCATGTAAGATGTGACTTGCTTTTCTTTGCCTTCTGCCATGATTGAGGTCTCCCTAGCCATTTGTTACTGTAAGTCTGTTAAAATCCCTTTTTTCTTCCCAGTCTCAGATATGTTTATATCAGAAGTGTGAAAAGAGACTGATACAGGCAGCTGTATTTGGAAGCTGGTATCCCATAGCCACATCCTATCTCTTGTTACTGACCTCCGCCATCTTCAGTGCCAAATAGCATTTATTCCTTTATTTACTCAAATAATATTTACCAAAAGGCTACTATAAACTAGGTACTATTCTAGGTGTCAGTGATGCAGCACTTAATTTCAGGAAACATCCCTATTCTACTGCAGCTTATTCTAGCGAGGAGATATAAAAGATAAACAAATAAACATAATGTATGTGCCCTGGCCCCTGGTGATAAGTGCTGTGCATGTAAAGCAAGTAGAGTGAAGCTGGTAGAGAGTGACAGAGGGAACATTTGGGACAATGCTCACTGTCAAGTGACATTGACCTTTCTTCCTCTCTATCTTCAACAGCCAAATTGTTTGAAGCTACAGAGATCGGGATACATTCTAAACTGGCTAAAAATACAGGGATAGTGGCACCAGAGACTATTAAGTCTTAACTTCTGTCAGTTGACATTTTTGTGCTCTATTTTCTGATACTAATATAGCTGTTTCACAGCTTTCTTTCTCCCTTTTCCACAAAGGGCACACCAAGTATTCCCAGTGCCCCAGGCTTCACTTCTACAGTATTTTATATGGCCCCTGTTGACCTGCCTGTTACATATATTTTGTTTTAATAACTCTTTCTCCAGTTTCCTAAAAAGGTTATTTCCAGCCTTGACTATTGAAAATACAAAACTAAAAAATTTATTCAGTTCATCTTCAAAGTTTGTATCAATCAGAAGTAAAACCCCTACCCTTTAGAGCCCCCAGCTGCTAGTGGAAGCATGTAAAGTCTTGCTTATTGGACTATAATTTGGTATAATTTTCATGAGTGATTAACTTTCAGGCCTGGAACTGTCTCTAGGTTGATAAATACCAGTTGCGATCTCTGGTTCACTTCTATATCCTAATTTCTAGAGTTTTTTTCCAATCCTCCTGCTAGATATTGACCTTGCAATTTAGGCACATGCACCTCTAATTCACTGTGTCAAAAAATAACTAGAAAAACTGCCCTGTGTTGCCCCTGCAACTTGTTGAATTTTCCATGTTTCTTCATTGCACTCAGAAGCCTGCTTATCATATGAAACTATGTCCTCTCCTGCTTACCCTTCCCATTTTCCAATCATTGCATCCTGCCAATTCTACTTTTTAAGTAATTTTCAAGTCATTGCCTTCCCCACTGCCACCAGCTTAGAGTAGAACATGATCACATGTTGCCTGATTTAAAGCAACAGTTGCACATAACTCATTATTTTATATATTTAATAATAAATAAATACTTCTCCCTCATTAGAAGTTAAGCAATACATAGGTGAATTCAAAAATTAATAGATTCCTCCTTTCTCTCTTTTATTTCCTTTCTCTGAAGTAAAATTTGCTAATAGGCAACAATCTGTTAACTAGTCTTTCTAAATTCAGAATTGTCATACAATATTGATTCTGGATCCCCAAACCTAAATTAATCCCTTTCGTGGTGCAAGTAAGTTACCTGGTCTCCTGCTTATCTACAGAATAAATGCAAAAATCCTGTAGCAGGGTGCTCTTACTTTTCCTGCAATCTACTATAAATCTCAACACAATGATTGTCAATAATTAGTGAATTTTTCATATGGGCATGTTAAAAAGGCTGATATCTTCTCAATATCAGAAAACTGGTGATATATATGGACAAGATCCCCATTTGTCTTCTTGAAAAGGCAAAAGGAGAGAGAGAACAATTGATAACACTTACTGTTTGCCAGACTATATACTAAATGTTTGACATGACTTTTTTTCTTCACAAAAATCCTAGGTGGTAAGGAGTATTGTTACTTTTACTTTGAAAATGAGTATCATACAGATATAGACCAATTCATCAAAAGTCATCAACCTAGTAAGAGGAAACACCATGATTTGAATCTAGTTCTGCAAGGATTAATGGGCTGCAAACCTAAGCATACTATATCTACACTGAAAACAATACTGTAATTCTATAAAATTATTTCTTAATAGAGGAATAAGTTAGACCCTATGTCTGTTCCAAGCCAAGGCCAAGGCCAAACTCTGTATTTTATCAATAGCAGCTCAGGTCCAGATGGGTTGACAGCTGAATTCTATCAGACATACAAAGAGGAGCTGGTACCACTCCTTCTGAAACTATTCCAAACAATTCAAAAGATCCCAAATCATTTTATGAGACCAACATCATCCTGATACCAAAACCTGGAAGAGACTCAACAAAAAAAGAAAACTTCAGGCCAATATCCATGATTAACATAGATGGAAAAATCTTCAATAAAATACTGGCAAGCCGATTGCAACAGCACATTGAAAAGCTTATCCATCACTATCAAGTAGCCTTCATCCCGAGGATGCAAGGCTGGTTCAACATATGCAAGTCCATAAACATAGTCTACCACATAAACAGAACCAAATACAAAAACCACATGATTATTTCAATAGATGCAGAAAAGGCCTTCCACAAAATTCAACAGCTTTTTATGCTAAAAACTCTCAATAAACTAGGTATCAATGGAACATATCTCAAAATATTAAAAGCTACTTGGGACAAATTCATAGCCAATATACTGAATGGGCAAAAACTGAAAGCATTCCCTTTGAAATCTGGCACTAAACAAGGATGCCCTCTCTTACCACTCCTATTAAATACAGCATTGGAAGTTCTAGCCAGAGCAATCAGGCAAGAAAAACCAATAAAGAATATTCAATTAGGAAAGGAGGAAGTCAAATTGTCTCAATTTTTAGACGACATGATTATATATTTAGAAGACCCCATTGTCTCAGCCAAAAATCGCCTGAAATTGATAAGCAACTTCACCAAAGTCTCAGGATACAAAATCAATGTGAAGAAATAACAAGCATTCCTATACACCAAAAACAGACTTAAAGAGAGCCAAATCAAGAAAGAACACCCATTCACAATTGCTACAAAGAGAATAAAATACCTAAAATGCAATTAACAAAGGAGGTAAAGGACCTCTTCAAGAACAACCACAAACCACTGCTCAAGGAAATAAGAGAGGACACAAACAGATGGAAATACATTCCATGTTCATGGTTATGAAGAATTAAAGTTCTGAAAATGGCCACACTGCCCAAAGTAATTTATAGATTCAACGCATCCCCATCAAGCTACCAATGACCTTCTTCACAGAACTGAAAAAATGCACCTTAACCTTCATATAGAATCAAAGAGAGCCCACATAGCCAAGACAATCCTAAGCATAAAGAACAAAGCTGGAGGCATCATGCTACCTGACTTCAAACTATACTACAAGGCTACAATAATCAAAACAGCATGGTACTGGTACTTAAAAAGAGATATAGATCAATGGAACAGAATAGAGGTCTCAGAGGCAACGCCATACATTTACAACCATCTGACCTTTGACAAACCTGACAAAAACAATGGGGAAAGGATTCCCCGTTTAATACATGGTGTTGGGTAAGTCAGCTAGCCATGTGCAGAAAGCAGAAACTGGACCCCTTCCTGATACCTTACTCTAAAATTAACTCCAGATGGATTAAAGACTTAAACATAAGGCCTAACACCATAAAAACCCTAGAAGAAAACCTAGGCAAAACCATTCAGGACATAGGCATAGGCAAGGACTTCATGACTAAAACACTAAAAGCATTGGCAACAAAAGCCAAAATAGACAATTGGGATCTAATTAAACTCCAGAGCTTCTGTACAGCAAAAGAAACAATCATTAGTATGAACTGGCAACCAACAGAATAGGAAACAAATTTCGCAATCTACCCATCTGCCAAGGGGTTAATATCCAGAATTTACAAAGAACTAAAACAGATTTGAAAGAAAAAAAAAACATTCAAAAATGAGTGAAGGTCATGAATAGACACTTTTCAAAAGAAAACACATATGAGGCCAACAAACATATGAAAAAAGGCTCATTGTCACTGGTCATTAGAGAAATGTAAATCAAAACCACATTGAGATACCATCTCATGCCAGTTTGAATGGCAATCATTAAAAAATCTGGAGACAACAGATGCTGGAGAGGATGTGGAGAAATAGGAACACTTTTACACTGTTGGTGGGAGTGTAAATTAATTCAACTGCTGTGGAAGACAGTGTGGCGATTCCTCAAGCACTTAGAAATAGAAATTGCATTTGAACCAGCAATCCCATTACTGAGTATATACCCAAAGGATTATAAATCATTCTGTTATAAAGAAACATGTACATGTGCATTCATTGTGGCACTGTTTACAATAGCAAAGACCTGGAACCAACCCAAATGCCCATGGATGATAGACTGCACAAGGAAAATATGGCATATATACACCACAGAGTACTATGCAGCCATAAAAAATGATGAGTTCGTGTCCTTCGTAGGGACATGGATGAATCTGGAAACCATCATTCTCAGCAAACTGACACAAGAACAGAAAACCAAACACCTCATGTTCTCACTCATAGGTGGGTGTTGAACAATGAGAACACATGGACACAAGGAGGGGAGCATCACACACTGGAGCCTCTTAGTGGGGAATAGGGGAGTGACAGCAGGGGGTAGGGAAGGTGGGAAGGGGTAACATGGGGAGAAATGCCAAATATAGGCGATGAGGGGATGGTGGCAGCAAACCACATTGCCGTGTACATACCTATGCAACAATCCTGAATGTTTTGCACATGTACCCCAGAACCTAAAGTGCAATAAAATACACTATTGCAGGGAAATAGGGGAGGGACAGTGGAGAGTGGGGAGTTGGGGAGAGATAGCATGGGGAGAAATGCCAGATATAGGTGATGGGGAGGAAGGCAGCAAATCACACTGCTGTGTGTGTAGCTATGCAACAATCTTGCATGTTCTTCACATGTACCCCAAAACCTAAAATGCAATAAAAAAATTAAAAATTAAAAAAATTAAAAAAGCAATAGCAGCTGAATTGTAGATCTTAAAATGTAGCATGTGAGAATATTTCTCCTGAGTCATTTGACCAACTGACAAAATCCCATTTGTTTCTTTTTGTGGATCCCTTATCTCCTACTATTATTGATGGCCTTCATTTTCTCTTAAGCATTTGGAATTCTAATCATGTCTCAGCCTTTTCCTGGCACATCTGGTTGAGCTAACACCAACACCAATTTAATTATCCCACTTTCACTCTTTCTTTGTTATAGCTACTATCTTTTTACTATTCTTTCATACATATTCACTTCTGAAATTATAATATTTAAATAAATATTTAGACATAGTGGTAAGTGTCAAGCTCTTAGTATCATTTTTTTTTGAAGTAAAGGGACTTTCTAAAGCAAACCTGTGCACATGACATTGTTATAGCTGAGAACCAGATATTCAAAAATTCAAACTGATATGTGTTCAATAATAAAAGGCTCTAAAGCAAACATGTTTTTAAATCATGTTATGATTAGGCAATAACTAATAAACTATGAAAGACTAAATGCACACATATTCAATTTTCTTAGATTCTACGTGTATGGAAATGTGTTGATTTCAATAAACACTTAACTGAATTCATGCAACATTTAAGGTGCTATGTAAGATTCAAAAAGGAATAAGACACAGAGGAATCTAACATAACAGAGCAAAATAGAAAAGGAAGAAAAATGTGGTGGAAGTCAAGATGCAAAGGAAGGAGGCATTACTATTAGTTATTGATATCAGAAAAAGTTTCATATGTCAATGTCTGTATCTGTCCCAAAAGGATGCATATGGTCTTAATAGAGATAAATGAGGAAGAAAGCATTTTAAGCAGAATTTCCTGATTGAATGTTGAGAGGTGGGAAAGTGGGAGGCATATGGAAGGAGTGATGAGAAATAAGTTTGGTTTGAACACAAAATATATGTAGGAAAAAAAATAGAGAAGTACCAAAGGAAGTTTTAAACACCATACCCTCAAGTTTCAACTGCAAGTTTTATGTTTTAGAAAACACAAGACAGAGAAGTCTAAGCAAAGCTTTATCAGGAACATAAATCTGGAGTGGAAAGTGAATTAGGGTTACGTAGAAATAGAAGCCAATTACAGAAATCCAGACAAAATGCAATATATAGAAACAAGAACTACTCTTACTTGGTTTCTACAAGCACATCTAACTGATCATCAATGTAGCAATAAGACAGAGCTTTTTAAAATGCTTTTCTAATCTCCTCATTTTCATTCTTAAATTTCATTAATTGTTTCTCATTTCCATTGCAAGAAAATTTACGACACGACCTTTGAGGTCCCGCATTGTCTGCCTGGCCCTGGGCTAGCTCTCCCACCACATTTCATGTCACTAGCACTCAGCTTCACTGATCTTTTGCTTTCTCAAATAGACCAAGCATTTCCCGCCTGAGAATCTTAGCATGCACTGTCTCCTTTGTCTGCGCTTTGTCCATTCATCACACGGCTTGCTACTGTTTTTTACTTCATGCTTCTTTGACCTCCTACCTAAAGCAAAAACTTTTCTGTTGTTTGTGTCATTCTCTTTCATGTTTAAATCCATACAACTTAAGATAGCTTAACTTTGGCTTGTTTCCAAAGCAGATGCTTTCCATCTGTCGATCCCTAGTAGGTTTTAAGTGGAGTGGCATGAGAACAGTGCCATGTCTTTCTTATTAATTCCTACAGTCCCTGAGCCTAGCATAAAGTAATTATTCAGTAAATTTTTACTAAATAATGTTAAATGTTCTGAAACTGTATGGCAGCCATTGTAAACGTTACTGAAGAGATAGCTTGGAATAACAGTATTCTTATTGTCAAGTAGCTAGTGGTCTAGAAAAGAGTCAAATATAAAAGCATATTGCGGTGGGAATAAGAGTAGAGTCGAGCAGAAAAGCCAGTACAATCTTCTAATTGTTAGGAAAGAAATGATGAGAGATGTTTAAGCAAAGCTATAGCACTTTCAGGGATGAGAGAAAGGATGGAGTCTAGGACATCACTCTAACTTTTGGATGAAAAAAGTGGAAATGAAAGAAATGAGCCATTGAGAAACATTTGAGAAGCAGAACTATAAAACCTGGCCAACTGATTGGACATAAGGTTTTGAGGAAGACAGGATCAAATAGTGACTTAGTTTTTAAGTCTGAGCGATTGTAAGAATGATACATTGTTATTACTCAAAGTAAGGATTGTAAGAAAAGAAAGGAGAAATAGTAATAAAATTGAAAGATTCATTATTTTTTTTATTTATTCATCCATTCATTCATCCCTTTATTTCTATTTTGTAGAAGCAGTGGCTGGGAGTGAGGTGGAAAGTTTTGCTATATTGCCCAGGCTGGTCTTTAACTCCTGGACTCAATGGATTTTCCCTTCTCCGCCTCCCTAGTAGCCAGGTTTACAGGAGCCTACCAATAAACCTAGCTGAGATATTCATTCTTAATTTTCACAATCATCTCCTTAAACTTAAAGTCCATTTTTATAAGGGCAGTTCTGAGTTTATTTAAAACAGAAAATTTTGAAGTTTTGACTTGAGAACAACAGGTTTTCAAGCAAGCTGTTTTATCAGCAGTGTCATAAAGCTGAACAAAACTATGAATAAACATTGAATTAGAGGCAGCAGCTTAGGTTCACCTACATATACATATACATACATATATATATTGCTTCATCATCAATTACATCTTATGCCACCTTACCAAGAGATTGACAAATACCTTTAAAGAGGAGAAATGTTATGTAGGGAGAAATATACTTTTAAAATAATCTTAAAATACATAATTATGACCATAAAATAAAGTTGGCAAGCTTTGGGAATAAGGAGCACTCACTAATGTTCCAAATAATGAATTTACAGGGACAATATGGTTAAAACTAATAAGGAAGCTTTCCAGACACAAAATGATGATTTCAAATATTATTTTAAAAGAAATGGAAACCAATATGATGGTTAAGTTGGCTTGAAGTTTTTACAAACATCAATTTGAGCCAATATTCTACCTTCTGAACCTTCCCACTGGTGATGATTTATGTGCATGAATAGTGCTCATGTACACATTCCCAATTTTCTATGGCCACTTGGAAATAATTGACCTCAGAATATGGTGCACTTAGTGGCTGCCCAGAAACTAATTAAAATTCTCAACTGACTAAACTGACTTCAAATAGTATCATAACTAAACTTACTAAAGCTTTTCTGGAAAGAAATATGGTATTAATTCCAAGTCCAACCACTATTAATCTTATTTGAACACACCAACTTTCATAATTCATTCTGAAGCTGTTTCTACTCTTGCATTTTCCAAGCAAAATTTATGTTTGGACAAATGAGCAATATTTCAAACAGTCTTAACAGATCAAACTGCATTTGTATTGATAGAAAATTATTTGCCAAAAATTTGTTGAGATGAAACAAAACTTTTGTTGAATAAACTTGACCTGTCCAAACATACATCCAAAGTTTTCAAAAAGTAATTCCCATTTACCTGGTTGCCAGTGAGATTTTACCATGTGACTAATGATATTGCTGGGGATATCACTTAACAGTATAAAAACATAGTAGGGATGCAATATGTTTTAATAGGAAAAAAGGTGAACTTTTAAAGCCAGTAGACCTAGACTGAAATAGAAATTCTGTCACTTTTATTGTAAAACTTTGGACAAATAATGTAAATTCTTTGTACCACATATTCCTGTGTTTTGAAAAGAGATTGTCACTGATATCATATCAGTGTCACAAGAATCAAATGAAATAATGAATCAAAAGCAACTAGAACAACTGCTATATATTAATTTAAAAAAACTATGATAGTGTCTGATATAAGGTATGCAGTAGACAGATTTTTGGTAATTTTTTATTTATTTTACTTGAAAAAAATAGCCATGTGGCTATTGAAAAATGACTATTTTTCCTGTACTTTTTGCATTTGCTGCTGTACAGATAGAACTCTGGGTCAAAGCTCTAGAAAACACTATGAAGCCTTAATTTATCATCATTTTTTTCCTTCTGTTCATATTTAATCTATACTTCCATTTTTAAATTCACTTTATTGAAGTTTCTTGTATATTCCAAAGTAGAATCAAATTTATTTCCTCCCAAATGCCTTCCTACATCATGAGAAACCACTTATTGATTCATTTCATCTCATTGCTATAGTAACTTCATCTATGCCCACAGATGTTCAAGTTTTTGAGGATGGAGCCAGCATTTAACTGACCTGTTCCTCAAGTGCAATATGTTGATATAAGTGCTGATGAGAGATGACACAAAATTGATGTATTGGGATTGTAGCGGAGGGGTAAATTGTGTGGGCTAATAAAGAGAGTCTTGACTTGCTGGTCATATGCCACTTAACTGGTTTTATGACAATTGATAAATCACTTAATCTTGAAGAATTTTCTTTCCTATAATAACAGGCTAAAATTATCCATTTAGTGTGAGTGTATTTAAAGATTATGTGAACCATGCATTATACAAAATAGGTGAGGAGTCCAACTTTTCAGTGGGAAAATCTACAGGCACCATATTTTATTTAATTTTTTCAAATTGACATAAAAATTCTATGTATGTATTATGTGCGGCATAACGTTTTGAATTCGTGAAATGTTGAAATCTAGCTAATGAACAACTGCATTATGTCACATAGTTATGATTGTTGTGGCGAGAACACTTAATATTCTCTCTTTTGGCATATTTCAAGAATCCATTATATCATCTTTAACTATAGTCATCGCACTGTACAATGGGGCACTTGCACTTATTTTTCCTATCTAATTATGTATACTGTGATGAACATCTCCCCAAATCCTCCTTTATTCTAACCACTTCAGCTTCTGGTAACCACCATTCTAATCTCTACTTCTATGAGATTAACTATTTTAGATTCCACATGAGTGAGATCATGTGGTATTTGATCTTCTGAGCTTATTTTATTGAACATAATGTTTTCCATGTTCACCTATGTTGTTGCAAATTACAGGATTTCCTACTACTTTAATGGCTGAATGGTAATTCATTGTGTACATACACCATCTTTTCCATTCTTTTTTAAATATTTTATTTCAATAAATTTAGCGGTACAAGTGGTTTTTGGTCACATGAATGAATTGTATAGTGGTGACTTCTAGGATTTTAGTGAACCTGTCACCTGAGAGTTATACATTCTACCCAATAGGTAGTTTTTCAACCCTCATTCAACCTACAACCTTTCCCGTTTCTGAGTCTCAAGTTTATCACCAATACTTCTCTGTATTCCTTTGCATATTCATAGCTTAGTTCTCATTTCTTAGTTCTCACGTATAAATCAGAATACGCAGTATTTGCTTTTCAGTTTCTGAGTTGCTTCACATAGAATAATGCCTCTCATTTCCATCTAAGTTGCTGAAAAATACATCATTCCATTTTTTATTTTTTTGTGGCTGAGTAGTGTTCCAAAGTGTATATATATCACATTTTCTTTACCCATTTATTGATTGATTGGCACTTTATGTTGAATACAATCTTTGCAATTGTGAATTTTGCTGTGATAAACACACATTTGCAGGTGTCTTTTTGATATAGCAACTTATTTTCCTTTAACTAGATACCCAGTACTGGGATCGCTGGATTGAATGGTAGATCCACTTTTAGTTCTTTGAGAAATTTCTATATTTGTTTCCACAGAGGTTGTACTAATTTACATTCTCATCAGAAGTGTAAAAGTGTTCCTTTTTCACCGAACCCATGCCAACATCTATTGTTTCTTGACTTTTGAATAATGGCCATTCTGGCAGGGATAAGGTGGCATCTCATTATAATTTTAATTTGCAATTTCCTGATTATAGATTTTGAGCATTTTAAAAATATGTTTGTTGTCCATTTGTATATCTACTTTTGAGAAATGTCTATTCATGTCTTTTCTCACTTGTTAATAGAAGTATTTGGGTTGTCTTCTTATTGATTTCCTTGAGTTCCTTGTAGATTATGGATTGTAGTCATTTGTTAGATGCATAATTTGCAAATATTTTCTCCAATTCTGTAGGTTGTCTGTTTACTCTGACAATTATATCTTTTGTTGTGCAGAAGCTTTTTATTTTAATTAGGTCAAGTTTTTAAATTTTTGTTGCATTTGCTTTTGGGGGTCTTAGTCATAAATTATTTGTCTAGGTCAATGCCCAGAGAGTTATCCCAATGTTTTTTTCTAGAATCTTATGGTTTGGGGGTCTTAGATTTAACTGTTTATCTTGAATTAATGTTTGCACATGGTGAGAGTTTCTTCTATATGTGGCTATTCAATTTTCCCTGCACCATTTATTGAATAGGATATCTTTTCCCCAGTTTATGTTTTTGTGTGTCTTTTCAATGAGCCATCAATTGTAAGTATTTGGCTTTATTACTTGGTTCTCTATTCAGTTTCATTGGTCTATTTACGTACTTTTATACCAGTACCATGTTGTTTTAGTTATAATAGCCTTGTACTATAATTTCAAGTCAGGTGATGTAATGCCTCCAGGTTTATTTGTTTTGCTTAAAATTGGTTTGGCTATTTCGGCTCACTTTTAGTTCCACATAAATTGTAGAATTTTTTTTTTAATTTTGTGAAAAATGATATTTATACTTAGGAATTGCATGGAATCTGTACTTTGCCTTGGGCAGTGTGGTATTTTTATGATTTTATTCTTCCAATCCATTAATATGGGATGTATTTCCATTGGTTTGAGTCATCTATGATTCTTTCCAACAAAGTTTTGTAGTTCTCCTTGTAGAGATCTGTCACTTTGTTGGTTAAATATATTCCTAGGTAATTTTTTCTTGGAACAATAGTAAAAGGGATTGGGTTTTTAATTTGATTATCACCTTGGTCATTATTGGTGTATAGAAGTACATTGATTTTGTAACCTGAGACTTTACCAAAATCCTTTATCAGATCTAGGAGTATTTTGGAGGAATCTTTGGGGCTTTTCTAGGTAGAATTTCATATCATTGGCAAACAGATAGTTTGAAGTCATTTTTTTTTAATGTGGATGTTCTTCATTTTTTTCTCTTTATTTCTCCAACATATATTAAGTACCTGCCACGTTCCAGAAATTGTTCTTGGCACAAGTATACATTTGGGAAAAATAAGTTTTCTGCTTTCATGGAATTTTTATTATAGTGCTGTGGTAGACAATAAACCACTGAGAAAATGCATACTAGAATATTTGACATATCCTTCTGCTTCTTTTTCTGAAAAAAATACATGAATATGATTTAAAATGACATACCACCCCAAGATGCACAATTCACCTGTAACCTCTGAAGAAAATAAAGCAAAATAAGAAATAGGGAGAAACAGGAGATACTAAAAATGAAGGCCTGGTTGACAGCTGAAATTTGACAAAAAAGCCGTATAAAACTTGGGTATAAGTGAGGAAGAGCATTCTACACTAAGGAAGTTGAAAGTACAGAGGTCCTGAGGTGACAATGTACTTTATTTGTCCAAGGAATAGCATTCAGGCCAATATGACTGCAGCAAAGTGGACAAGGAAAAGACATATCAGAGAGGAGGTCAGAGAGTTTGAGATAAGCTTGATCATATATGGTTACAATTTATTCTAATTGCAATGGAAAGCCAGTTAATGCAACGCATTACACGGACCATTCAGGAAATTAACATTACAATGTGGAAAAAAAAGTCTAGTTAGAAGGCTATGGCAGTAGTCCAAGTAAGAGATAAAGGTTTGAAGGAGGCTGGCAGAGGTGGCTGTGAGACAAGTGAACATAATTGAGACAGAATGAACACATTGCAGGATTTGTGTTTTATTAATTTTAGCCTCACTGTATAGTACAATGCCTGACACACAAGAGGTACTTATGAAGGTAAAAGCCTGTGTCTTATCTCCGTACACGGAAGAGTGCCTTGTGCATATTAGCCACTGGCTGCATGTTTGTTGAGCTGAATGGCAGAAATACTACTAGACAATTTTAATATATCTAGATTAGTAGAAAAATAAGTATGTGTAGGAAGGAGGTAAATTTAACTATTATAAATTGTAAATCATAAGGAGACTAATCTATAAAGAAGTTAAGAGTAAACTATGGTGTCTTCTAGTGCCATCTACTGCCAAAGTTTAGAGATACAAAATAAGCCTAATTGACAATATTTTACCTTTTTAATGGTATCAATACTGAAGATTAAGATGCAGCTACCTTTTTCAATACTGCCATTACTATGGGACACACTCAGTACAATAAAATTCCTCCTATATTTACAGATAGAATAGGATTCCTTAAAGCATTATTGACATTATGGTTCAGACCATTTTCTGTTGTAGGGGCCACTAATGTCCTTTGCAGGATGTTTGACAGCATCCTTGGCTTCTACACATAAATGCCAGTAGCAACTCCACCCCCGCTATGAAATTCAAAAAAGTCTCTGGACTTTGCAAAATGTTCCCTGTGGGGCAAAATTCTCCCAATTTAGAAACAGTAGTAAAGGAAAAGAGAATTAATATCCACGCCTTTGTTAATCCATTATATAAATTGCTTTAATACCAACTGTGTACTAAAGATAAAGCTAGCTTCTAGGAATACCTTGGTGAATGAAAAAGATGTGATCCCTGCCTTAATGGAGCCTCCAGTAGAAAAGATAAGCAATCAAAGTAGAGAAATACATGCTTAAGTTTAAATTGCAATAAATTATATGAAAGAAAAAAACACTGACCTAGATAAGGTGGCCAGGGAAATCTGCTCAGAAGAGGTTATATTTAAATTGAGGCATGAAATATGAGAAAAAGACAACCGAGGGAAGAGTATGGAAACGAGTGTTTGATCAGTCAGAGTGAACATCAAGAGCAAAGGGCTTGCTATGAGCCAGGCAGTGTGCTACTTCCTTTCCAGGCATTATTTTATGTATGTAGACTAACCATATGTCCTTGCTGCTCATAGCATTCCCATTTATACCTGTGGTCCTGCCACACTTATGTGGATGATAAATTTTCTCACTACCTTACATTGAAATGTTACAACATTTGAGATGGTTTTGGTTACTATCTCTGTGTTACATGGAAAACTGAGCCCCAACTAGGTTAAATAATGTATTCAAGTTCACAGAGCTAGCAAGTGACAAAACTGGATTGTATTACATGTTCCATTTGACTCCAAAGACAATGCTTTTGAGAAATTTGCTTTGATGCTTCCCGTGGAAAGAGTATAGATGCAATAAGATAGAAATACTAAGATATGAGGTAGCAACTGTAAAAGTGATAATGTAAAACACTAAATATCTGAGGAAATCGTATGCTATGCAAAGAGATTAAAGTTGGATTATTTGGGATGATTTGAGACCGATGGCATTAGTCAACCATCTGGACTAATGCATCCGCAGTGGATGAGAAGCAACTTCCTCACAAGTCGAAATGGGTTCTGGAGGCCTTATTCATCAGGAACCTGGTTGATGCTGGTACTAGCATACAATGAAAATATATATATATATCCCTGAGGAGAAGTCAGAAGTGGAAGTTCAATTTCTGCCTATGACATATATTAGATATGGGACTTAAGTGACTTTCAACCACTGAGGTTAATTTCGCAACTGTACAATAGACATAAGGGCACAAATTCTACCTAAATCAAGGTTTGTTTAGAGGCTCAAATAAGATAATGCCTGTGAATGTACTGTTTAAACTAGGAAGTATAATTTGCCATCCTATTAAAAGCAGCCTTTTTGAGCTGTTAGCATTTCTGCTGCTGTACTCAGTCATCGTCTCTCTTTTCATATCTTAAATTCTTCAAAAGAGCTAAAGAAATGTGATTTCTTCTGAGGACAAAGATGGATAGATATCACACTTTTCAATCGTCTGATCAAATACACTACTCTGGGTCTCCAGGAGCTTGATGGAACTGGATGTCATTACGTCAGCATTTCTCATTTTATTTTGGCCCTCAGAAGCTCAAGCACAACACAAATTACCGTATGGCTCTCATAGTTATTTCTAGTTGGGGAAAGGACTAAACAAAAGAACAATAAAATAAAATAAATCACTATTTTAGAGACAAATTTCCAGATATTGAGTTGGCATTGCAGGGGCTCTTTTTACATCCATCTGTGCCTATCTACTTATAAAAGCAACACTTACTGTTTGAGATTTTAAGTATTTCAAAAAGTATTTCTAAAAATACTGTGCTTCTTTAACCTTTAATAAACCATTCAAAAGCCACTTGCAATGACAGAAAAATAATTTAAAAATGCCTCTTTACTTCATTTTCTTTTCACAATGTCATATTGTGAAAAAGCTATATTTTTTAAAGAGTAGAACAAAAATAAGATGGAACTTATTTGAAAGGTTGTTTCAAGTGACTGTCTAATTTCTATGCTGCACTTTTTAATCATAATAGTATCTTTACTTATTTTACTTTTAATTACGGTGGGTACATAGCAGGTGTATGTATTTATGGGTACATGAAACACTTTGATGCAGGCTTCCAATGCTTAATAATCACATCATGGAAAATGGCATTTATTCTCTGTTACAAACGATCCAATTACACTGTATTCGTGTAAAATATACAATCAAAATATTATTGACAATACTCAACTTATTGTGCTACAAAATAGTAAGTCTTATTCATTATTTCTAACTATGACTTTTGAAACAATTAACCATTCCCACGTTCCCCTCAAACCCATGCTACCCTTTCCAGCCTCTGGTAACCATTCTTCCACTGTCTAACACCATGGGTTTAATTGTTTCAATTTTTCAATCACACAAACAAGTGTGAACATGGAATGTTTGTCTTTCTGTGCCTGGCTTATTTCATGTAACATAATGATCTCCAGTTCCAACGATGTGGTTGTAAATAACAGGATCTCATTGTTTTTTTCAGTGGCTAAATAGTACTCCTCAGTATACACATACATTTTCTTTATCCATTCAGCTCTTGACGAATGATTTGGTTGGTTCCAAAAATTGGCTATTGTGAAGAGTGTTGCAACAAACATGAGACAGCAGCTATATCTTTGAGGTACTGATTTCCTTTCTTTTTGGTATATAACCAGCAGTGGGATTGTTGGACCATACGGTAGCTCTACTTTTAGTTTTTCTAATAACCTCTGAACTGTTCTCCATAGTGATCATACTAATTTGCATTCCCAACAACAGTGTACAAGGGTTCCCTTTTCACCACATCATTGCGAATATTTATTATTGCCTGACTTTTGGAGAAAAGCCATTTTAACTGAGGTGAGATAAAATCTCATTATAGTTTTGATTTGCATTTCTCTGATCATCAATGGTGTAGAGAACCTTTGTGTATGCTTGTTTGCCATTGGAAAGTCTTCTTTCGGTAAGTGTCTATTCAAATTGTTTGCCCAGTTTTTGATAGTATTATTATATTTTTATTCCATAGAGTTGTTTTTGTTACTTATATGTTCTGGTTATTAATCCCTTGTCAGTTGGGTAGTTGACAAATATTTTTTCTCCTTCTGTGGGTTGTCTCATCACTTTGTGGATTGTTTCCTTTGCTGTTCAGAAGCTTTTTAACATGATTGATCCCATTTGTCTACTTTGCTTTGGTTGCCTGTGCTTGTCGGGTATTACTCTCATAATTTTACCCAGATCAAAATCCAGGAAAGATTCCCCAATGTTTTTCTATAATAGTTTCATAGGTTGAGGTCTTATATTTAATTCTTCAATCCATTGTTATTTTATTTTTGTATATGGCAAGAAATAGTGGTATAGGCTTACTATTCTGCATGTGAATGTCCAATTTTATGAACATCATATATTAAAGAGACTGTGTTTTCCCCCAGTAAATGTTCTTGAGACCTTTATCAAAAATGAGTTCACTGTAGGTGTGTGGGTTTTTTTCTGGGTCCTCTATTCTGTTCCATTGGCATATATGTCTGTTTTTGCGTCACCACTATCCTGTTTTGGTTACTATAGATACACAGTTTAATTTGAAATCAAGTAATATGATTCCTCCAGTTTTGTTCTTTTTGCTCAGTATTCCCTTTGCTATTCTGGGTCTTTTGTGATTCCATATAGTTTTTTTTTATGTTTTTTCTAGTTTTTTTTTAAGAATGTCATTGATATTTTAATAGAGATTTTCAGTCTATATGTATTTTTAGAAGCGAAGTGTGTTTCTTTTTTGCAAGCAGTCATTGGGTCTTGTTTTTGTGGGCATTCAGCCAATCGATGTCTTTGGATTAGAGAGTTTACTCTATTTACATTAAATGTTATTATTGATAAGTAAGGACTCGCTCCTGTCAATTTGTTTTTTGATTCTGATTGTTTTGTGGTCTTCTCTTCTTTCTTTCCATCCTGTCTTCCTTTTACTGAACATGATTTCAAGTGGCAATGTAATGTAGTTTCTTGCTTTTTATTTTTTTTAAATTGTACTTTAGGTTCTGGGGTACATGTACAGATCATGCAGGATTGTTGCATAGGTACATACATAGCAAGGTGGTTTCCTACCTCCATCACAACATAACCTCTATCTGGCATTTCTACCCACGTTATCCCTCCACAACCTCCCGGTTTCCTGCTGTCCATCCCCTAGCCTCCTCCAACAGACCCCAGTGTGTGATGCTCCCCTCCCTGTGTCTATGTGTTCTCATTGTTCAACACCAACCTATGAGTGAGAGCATACAGTGTTTGGTTTTCTGTTCTTGTGTCAGTTTGCTGAGAATGATAGTTTCCAGGTTCATCCATGTGCCTACAAAAGATATGTACTCATCGTTTTTTATGGCTACATAGTATTCCATGGTGTATTTGTGCCACATTTTCCTTGTCCAGTCTATTATCAGTGGGCATTTGGGTTGGTTCCAGGTCTTTGCTATTGTAAACAGTGCCACAATGAACATTCGTGTGCATATGTCTTTATAATAGAACGATTTATAATCCTTTGGACATATACTGAGTAATGGGATTGCTGAGTCAAATGGAATTTCTATTTCTAGGTCCTTGAGGAATTGCCACACTGTCTTCCACAATGTTTGAACTAATTTACACTCCCACCAACAATGTAAAATTGTTCCTATTTCTCAACATCCTATCCAGTATCTGTTGTCTCCATATTTTTTAATGATTTCCATTCTAACTGGCATGAGATGGTATCTCAATGTGGTTTTCATTTGCATTTCTCTAATGACCCGTGATGATGAGCATTTTTTCATGTGTTTGTCGGCCTCATAAATGTCTTCTTTTGAAAAGTGTATATTCATAACCTTTGCCCACTTTTGAATGGGTTTGTTTTTTTTTTCTTGTAAATCTGTTTTAGTTCTTTGTAAATTCTGGATATCAGCCCTTTGTCAGATGGATAGATTGCAAAGTTTTTTTTCGCATTCTGTTGGTTGCCAGTTCACTCTAATGATTGTTTCTTTTGCTGTGCAGAAGCTCTGGAGTTTAATTAGGTCCCATTTGTCTATTATGGCACTATGCCAGTACTTTTGGGGTTTCAGTCATGAAGTCCTTGTCTGTGACTATGTTCTGAATGGTTTTGCCTAGGTTTTCTAGGGTTTTTATGGTGTTAAGTCTTATGTTTAAGTCTTTAATCCATCTGGAGTTAATTTTACTGTAAGGTATCAGGATGGGGTCCAGTTTCTGCTTTCTGCACATGGCTAGCCAGTTTTCCCAGCACCATTTATTAAACAGGGAATCTTTCCCCATTCCTTGTTTTTGTCAAAGAGCAGATGGTTGTATATGTGTGGTATTGCCTCTGAGGCCTCTGTCTGTTTCATTTGTCTATATCTCTGTTTTGGTACAAGTTCCATACTGTTTTGTTTACTGTAGCCTTGCAGTATAGTTTGAAGTCTGGTAGTGTGATGCCTCCAGCTTTGTTCTTTATGCTTAGGATTGTCTTGGCTATGTGGGCTCTCTTTTGATTCTATATAAAGTTTAAGGTGGATTTTTTCAGTTCTGTGAAGAAGGTCATTGGTTGCTTAATGGGGATAGTTTTGAATCTATAAATTACCTTGGGCAGTGTGGCCATTTTCACAATTTTAATTCTTCCTAACCATGAGCATGGAATGTGTTTCCATCTGTTTGTGTCCTCTCTTATTTCCTTGAGCAGTGGTTTGTAGTTGTCTTTGAAGAGGTCCTTTACATCCTTTGTTAATTGTATTTCATGGTATTTTATTTTCTTTTTAGTAATGGTGAATGGCAGTTCTTTCTTGATTTGGCTCTCTTTAAGTCTGTTATTGGTGTATAGGAATGCTGGTGATTTCTGCCGATTGATTTTCTATCCTGAGACTTTGCTGAAGTTGCTTATCAGTTTAAGGAGAGTTGGGGCTGAGATTATGGGGTCTTCTAAATATGCAATCATGTAATATGCAAATAGAGACAACATGACAGCCTCTTTTTCTAATTGAATACCCTTTTTTTGCTTGATTGCTTTCGCTAGAAGTTCTAATAGTATATTGAATAGGAGTGGTGAGAGAGGGCATCACTGTCCAGTGACAGATTTCAAAGGAAATGCCTCCAGTTTTTGCCCATTCCGTATGATATTGGCTTTGTGTTTGTTGTAAATAGCTTTTATTATTTTGAGATATGTTCAGTTGATACCTAGTTTATTGAGAGTTTTTAGCATAAAGAGCTGTTGAATTTTCTCAGAGGCCTTCTCTGCATCTGTTGAGATAATGATGTGGTTTTTGTATTTGGTTCTGTTTATTTGGTGGATAATATTTATAGACTTGTGTATGTTGCACCAGCCTTGCATCCCCAGGATGAAGTCTATTTGATTGTGATGGATAACCTTTTTGATGTGCTGTTACAATCGGTTTGCCAGTATTTTATTGAATATTTTTGCATCTATGTTCATTATGGATATTGGCTTGAAGTTTTCTTTTTTTGTTGAGTCTCTGCCAGGTTTTGGTATCAGGATGATGTTGGTCTCATAAAGAGATTTGGGAAGGATTCCGTCTTTTCGTATTATTTAGAATAGTTTCAGAAGGAGTGGTACCAGCTCCTTTTTGTACATCTAGTAGAACTCAATTGTGAAGGTGTCTGGACCTGGACTTTTTTTCGTTGGTAGGCTATTAATTCCTGGCTTAACTTAAGCCCTTGTTACTTGTCTATTTAGGGTTTCAACTTTTTCCTGGTATAGGCTTGGGAGGGTGCAAATGTTCAGGAATTTATACATTTCTTCCAGATTTACTGGTTTACGTGCATAGAGTTGTTTGTAGTAATTTCTGATGGTAGTCTGTATTTATTGTAGTCATCACTGTCCAGGCTTGCCTGCACTAATCCTTCTTAGGAAGGCTTTCCAGATACTTGAAAGGACTTGCATGTTGTGATCTAAGCCACATCTGCTTTAGGGGGGCACTCCAGTCCCATTAATAAGTGGTTCTTACAGACTCATAGAAGCACAACCTTGACTGTCTTGAATAAGATTTGAAGTATTCTCTGGATTACGAGGCCAAGACTCTTGTTTTTTTTTATTTTCTTTAAAACATTCAGAGTCCCTCTCTCTATTCTGAACAACCTGAAGCTGGGAGTGGAGTAACACAAGTACCCCCGTGGTCACCAGTCCTAGGACTGCACTGTGTCAGACCTGAAGCCAGCACAGCACTGGCTCTCATCTACAATCAGCAGGTGGCAAAGCCTGCCAGCCTGTGTCTTTTCCTACAGGGCAGCATATTGTCCCAGGCATCAGGTGAGTTCAAAGTTGCTGTCTGGGAGGTAGAAACTAGAGTCAAAAACCTGAGACATCTACCTGGTGTTCTATTGTACTATAAGTAAGCTGGTATTCAAACTAAAAGACACAGTCTTTCTCACATGTACTTCCCCCTTCCAAAGGCAGAGGAGCCTAACCTTGTGAAGACTGCCACCAGAGGCTAATGGAAAGCACTACCAGAGTACCAAGAATGTGCTCTTAAGGCCCAAGTGCTCTTAAGTTAGCTTGTGGTGAATCCTGCCTAGCCTGGACTCAACCTTCAGGGTCATGGGCTCCCGTTTTGCCCAGGGAAGGTCCAGAAATTTCATCCAAGACCCAATTCTTGGAATCAGAAACCCCAAGTCCTGTTTATTGCTCTACCACCCTGTGGCAGAGCTGGTACATAAGGTCCAAAAAAAAGTCTCCTTTCTTTTTCTTCAGCGTTTCTTAACCAGAAGGAGCCTTGCCCTGTAACCACAACAGCTGAGAATATGCTGTGACTCACCTAAAACCAACAAGTCTCAGAGTCTCACCTAAGGCCCTCACCATAGTACCTGGGAATCAGTGCTGTTCTTTCAGGGCCCAGGGCACTTTATTCAGCAGGTGATAAATGCTGCCAGGACTGGGTCCTTCCTTTTAAGGCAGGATGTGCCTTTCTGCTGCAGGGTATATTGAGAAATGTTGCCTTGGAGCTAGGGTCTTGAATGGAAACCTCGTGACTCTGCCCTTCACTATAGCCTGCTGTGACTGAGCTGGTATCCAAGATGCAATATAATGTCCTCCCCACTCTTTCCTATCCTCTTCTCAAGTGAAAAGAAGGTGTCCCTTTTGGAGCTTGGATTTGTGCAACCTGGAAGTAGGGAAGGAGTTATGTCCACACTCCCTTGGCCATCCTGACTGGTGTCTCAGTAGATCATGTGATCTTCAGTCTACTGTTTTGGGACCCAATTCAGCACTAATGCTCATGTGAAAGTTGCAGCCTTGTGGTCTAGCCTAGATTTCATCTTCTTAGGGCCCTGGAACACTTTAGCTCCTGGTAGTAAGGCTCACATAAACTCATGTTCTGGCTACTGGAATTGGCAATTGCTCTCTGCCTAGGACTGGTTTCAATATTCCCTCTGTGGGTGGTGGCCAGCTGAGTTTGGTCTGGTTTTCCTTTCTGCTATAACAGTATTGAACTGAGTATAATGCCTCACATTTGCTGTGGGCTCTCAACCCATGCACCAAAATTCTTTCTGTACTATGCTGCTCCTGTGGGAGGATAGGTGATGAGTGGCATTGGCAATTCAAGGCTATTTTTCCTACCTCCTTAGTGCCTCTTTGAGCAATATGACGTTATAACCAGATATCATGAGTGCTACCTGACTTCTGGTTCTTGCAAAGATGCTATTTTTGTGTAGATAGTTGTATATTGGTATTTTTGTGGAGGGGGCAATCATTGGAGACTTCTATTTTGCCATTTTACTCTGACCTCTATTAGTAGCTTATTAAAATATAATTTACATACCATAAAATTTACTGTTAAAGCATACAATTTAATATGTTCACTGAGTTGGGATATCATCATGAGTAATTGTTGTTAGATCATTTTCATCACCATAAAGTGATCTCAAACTTACCAGCAGTCACTCCTGATTCCCATTCCACTCTCCTTTCTCCACCATAGGCACCCACCATTGTAATCTCTGCCTCAGTAAGTTTGCATTTTCTGAACATTTAATATGAATAGGTCCATACAATATGTGGTCTTCTGTGTCTGACTTCTTTCACTTAGCATGTTTCCAAGGTTCATCTACATTGTAGTAAGTATCAGCACTTCATTTGTTTTTATGGGTAATAGTCCATTGTGCACATATAACATTTGCATACATTCTTTACTTGATGAATATTTGGAGTCAGCTTTTGTTTATTATGATTCATGCATTCATAAACATTCATGTACATGTCTCTGTGTGGACATTTATTTTCATTTCTCTTAGCTAAATACCTAGGATTAGAATGCTGAGGTTCCATGCTATCTTTACAAAAAAGTTTTAACAATAACAATTTTAAACAATGGTTATAGAGCTTGATTATTATGATAAAATAATTATAGCTCTTATAAAACTACTGTAATCTGGCAATAATTTGTATTAGAATATTAATTTACAAGTTAAGAAGATTAAAAATTATTTGTCAGATTTAATAGCATTCAATTAAGCTATTATTAATCATAACAATTCAAAAACTGTTTTTTATTGTAACTGGTCATTATAACTTAGAACTTCTTTTTCTGTATGTTTTAGCACTGCTATTTCTGTTTATGAACTTCATTACTGGCAAGTTGTAAATTATACAATGAGGTATTACTATGTCAGATTTTAACTCTTATGCAATTTATATGTTTAATTTACAAGGTTTAAAATAGCCATATTGCTATATTTGAGAATATTAAATGAGCTAATACTGTGACAGAAAATATAAAAACAGATGTCTAACTGCAATTTTATTCATTACTAGGAAGAAGGCATACAGTTTTGCTCTAAAAGTCACAATTTACTTTCTTGGTTTTAGTTTAGAAATGAAAGCATTAGTTTTAAGAGGATCTTCTTAAATCCAATGCATCAAATACACTTAATTGAAGTAATTTATGGTCTAAAATAACTGCACTCGCCTAGTGTAGAAAGAATAATCCACCTCACCTAACGTAGAAGGAATAATCAGGAAAAATGAAAATTCTAGGACCAAAAGCAGTGTTGTGGGAAGGGGGTACTTCTCCTCTCCAGCCCTCTTCAATCATCAATCCTCTAACAACGTATCCAGTATGTTATTAGGAGCTAATTAGTCCTTCAGCTATAGTCCTTAAATTCTAGACTCTTCCTTAGTCAATTGTAAGCATTTAGAATTTCAGAACAGACAATGGGATAAAATATTTGGGAAAACTTTAATGTTATAATTAGATTATAGATTCAGTTACTTCTATATTAGCATATCTAGAAATTCTGTTTCCTATCTCAAAACTGCTTCTTCCCCAGACCCCACAGCTCAGTGAATGGCACCACTGTTAACTCAGTTGCTCAACCTGAAAACTTAAGAACATACTTTGATTCATCTATTTTTCTCAATTAACAAACAGATGAGCTTTATTTTCAAAATACATTCGAAATTTCTATCTTCTTACTCCCTACACTACTCTTATCCTAGCCCAAGCTGCCATCATCTCTTACCTGGATGACTGATCCTGCTTTTACTCTAGCCCTACAGTCTATTGACACTTCAGCCAGATTGATCCTTTTAACACTTAAATGAGATTATATCATTTATACATTTTCAAATTTCTAGTTGAATACTCACTACACTTAAAATGAAATCCAAACTTACCAAGAAAAATTTGACCCATCAGATCAAAGCATAAAAGGAATTAGGATGAAATTTCTAAAGGTCCTCTTTTATTTTAATGAAATTGGTGTCAGTTCTACCAAATGGTAAATTATAATTTCTTGTGTGCATGGTACAGTCACCACTAAACACTCTTCAGAGTCAGACATAAAAACCCAAAATATTTGATCATGGCATTTTATCGAGTAAAGTTTGTGAGAAAAAAACTGAAAATATTAGCAAACATAAAATAATTAAATCAGACTTAGCTATTGAAAGATACTTTCACATCAGATTAAAACAATACAGTGTCCAGTTGCTTAAGTAGACCAATTATAGATGAAACAACACATAATTTGAATAAGAAACAGAAACATGAAAATAAAATATCCATGAACATAGCTTTGAAAATATAAATAGCAAAGCAAATAATTTATGTAAAGAATATTCATAGAAACAGACTCCCAGCATGATAAAAAAAATTCACCAAGTAATGTTAAAATCATGTATTTTTACATCCTTAAATAGAATAGTCTCAAAATATATAAAATAAAATGTGATGGAATAAGAGAATATCAAAGTCACAATTAATATGGTTGATTTTAATATATATTTATTAGAAACAAAATGACAGAGAAAATTTGAGTATAGAAAATTCAAAGGGCATCATTAACAAGTTTTATCTGATAAATACGTGCAGTACTGTATCTATCAAATAGAGAAATGGGCAGATCATTGCCTGTTTATACACAGATTCCATTATTATCCGTCCAAGAAAAACTACGCTTCCCAGACATCCTTGTAAGTTGATTTAGCCAATGAACACCATGGAAAGGCAAGAGAAACCAGAGTCTTCCTGACTTCAATACAGGCAGAATATTCCAACAGCAGTTGCATTTCGAATTTTTATTTGAACACAGGAAGAATTCTAACAGCAGTCGCCTTTCCTTTGTGGTTTCACTTCTCTACTGAAGGCCTTCTCATTTTATGGTCCCATTACATCTCCTCTGCAATCACATTGGTTTTAGTTTCCTCAAGATGGTCCTGGTTTCAGGTTTCTGATAAACACCACCTACTTTCTGTATCTTTCCAGACCTAGAGACAATAGCAGCTTTCTGCCATTTCTAATCTCTCGATTGTCTCACCTTTTTGTTTGGATTCATTGTATTAACATCATCTGTTAACCAATGATCTGTATTAAACTTCCTCTCTGTAAAACATGCCCAGTGATTTCTAGTTGGACAATAACTAATACAAGAATATATATAACATTATGTTTGAGCAAAAAAATAGAACAAGTAAAATACATCATGTCACCTCTCAAAAAATTTGCTGGATATTTCCTATTTATTCCCTTTGACCATTAATTCTCTGCTCTTCTTGCTTCCTTGTTTTATGACCTAATTGTTTAACCACTATAAACTATATTACCTGGATTCTTTGCACTGTGGCTTCCATATTATTGTGGCTAATGGGTGTTTCTTGTGGGAGATTGAAGAGCATAAAAATGGAGAGATCACGGCAAATTTTCCTTACTTCTTCTCTGCCTTCATGCCATGTTTATGGCAACGCTCTTCTACAACTTCAGTTTTGTGTAGAGTACCTATCTGCTTCTCATGACACTATAACTTACTGGGCTCCAGTAACACTGTTTCATCCCTTTATCTTTTAACACTTGGTGGTGATAATAGTGTTTTATTGTTGATAGTCCCTAGGTGCCCAGGCTGTCTTGAAATATTGATAAATATATTTTCATGAAATTCCCAATTAAATGTGTCTTCTGTTTCCTAGATCATGAGTGTTTTTGAAGCATAACTAATAAATAAAGGAAGCTTTAACAAGTTTCAAAGAATTGGTATGACACAGGTGAAAAATATCTGACCAGATATTTAGGTTACAATTCAATGATAATGCAATGTTAAAATGTATACATACATATGTACATATATATGCATAGGAATGCAAAAACACACTTCTAACTACCAATTGAGAGGGAAAAATTACAAGGCAACTTGTAACTAAATGGTAAGAATGTTACTACATATCAAACATTTTATAAATATACTTGATGGTATTTCATATAGATACCTTTTATTTAGTTTTATCTATTTCTCTAACAATTTATATTTTCAGAATTCTTTCTTGTACCTCAGACTTTCCTTCTGAAATCTTCTTTCTTCTGCATGGATAATTTTTTAGAAAACTATTCAAGGAAAGTTATTTGTTAGCATATTCTCTCAGTTTTGTTTATTTATAATATAGTTATTTTCTCCCATGTTCTTATAAGATTGAGTATACACAGCTCTTTGTTGATGGTTATTTTATCTTAAATAAAAATTATTATTTTCACATTTTTTGGATAGTTGATTTTTAGACCTTTTTATTTGTCTTTGCCTTTCTGTAGTTACACAACAATACTTGGATTTTCTTTTATATATTTTACTGTGGATACATGATGTCTCCTTTATTCACTACTTCATAATTTTCAACAATTCTGAAAAATGTTCAGGTCTCAATAATTCCTTGAATTCCTCAATATTATCCCTTTTAAATGATTAGTGTTCTATTTTTGTCTGATTTCAGATATATTAAAATATTAATTTCATATAAAACATAATACCTTAAATCTGCATGATTTGTAAATAGGTATTTTAGTATATTTGAACTTTAATAATAAAAGAAGGAAAGTGACATTTTTTCACTTACCACAGATCAGAAACCTATACAGATACTGTGACAAGGTATGAGGCCAGCTTTCCCAAGGGGCTTTTATTGTCTCTAAAAGTCCATTTTCCTTTCTTATAAGAATCTAAAGCACACCATTCCAGTCAAAACTTTGTTGAAATCACCAGTTACTCAAAATGTGTCCTGTTACCAAAGTAAACAGATTCCCTATGGCACTCATGCAAATAATTATATTGTCATCAGTTAAAAATACTCACAACTGGTTTCCAAATTTTTGAGAAATCAGGTGAAAAGAAATATGTACCAAATTTTGTTTATAAGAGCATACATTACTCGATAATTAAAAGCTATGCATAGCTCAAAAGAAACGTTCTTTAGCTCTGAAAAACAAAGGATCAACAACATTTTAAGCAACAAACCATAAAATGATTTATCTCAGGCTTCCATTAGTTCAGTCTGTGCAAGTAACTACTGTTTTGCTTGATATTAATGAACATTTCAGCTCTCTATGGGAGTCCTAAAAGTTTTAGTGTCACAATTTCCAGAGTCCTCCATTCAAGAGCACCTGTCAGAGTCTGACATGGTTAGGCTTTGTGTTCCCACCCAGAGCTCATCTTGAATTGTAATCAGTGAGTGTTTAAGAAGAGACCTGGTGAGAAGTGATTTGATTATCGGGGTGGTTTCCCCCCCGTTGTTCTCATGACAGGGAGTAAATTATCATGATATCTGATGGTTTTTTAAATGGTAGTTGTTCTTACACTGACACACACTATCTCTCTTGCCTGCTGCCATGTAAGACATGCCTGCTTCCATTTCCACTAAGATTGCATGTTTCCTGAGGTCTCTCCAGCCATGCAAAACTGTGAGTGAATTGAACCTCTTTGCTTTGTAAATTACCTAGTCTTGGGAAGTTCGTTATAGTAGTGTGAAAATGGATGGATACAGAATCCTATGCTGATTATAAAATAACCATTTGGAAAAGATAAAAATAAAACAACTGTAGATGACAAAAGTCTTAAAACAGCTGCAGATAAAGACACAATTGTCAAAGAAATTTGGTTACTTCAGTGGTAAAGAAAAAATTTACATAATAACCATAATTATGACTAATAACATCAACTAAGACATAACAGAATAACAGGAATTTCATAGAATTCTGGACACATACTAATCACACATTTATATAAATAAAATCCAAAGAAGGTTAAACACTATTTCATATTTGACAACACTTCCTGTATGATTTTATTATATCAAATAAGCTAAATATATTTATTTTGAACTTCAGGTGATTAATATCAAAAATTTAATGAGATCCAAGTTATAATTTGATTTTGGAAAATTTGATAAATACAAAACGTTTAAAAAACATATCACAAAATAGTATCACAGGTCACTGTAAAATAAGTCACTGATTTAGCCAAAGTGGTAACAAAGACTTCAAAAACAAAATGTGTAAACTTTTATTCTTTGAAAGAGGCGATTTAATTTCTCAAACAATAAGCCCTAATAAAAACAACATGAAGGCAATTAAATCTGTTTTTAAAATTGTATAAACAGTCTATGCAATTTTATTATTTTGAGCATAATATATATTCCCACAAGCCTTTTTATAAGCATTATAACCTTTTATTTAGAAGTTGGTTAATGCTCCAAGAAAATCTTGTTAATATGACACAAGGGCCCACTTGCTGATCTTGCACAGGTGTGCCTTTGATATTAATGATTAATTTATAGAGAAAATAAAAGGATTTTATCACTCAAAATTGGTCCTTACAATCTCACATGTCCAGCTCTTCTGTGACAATCCCTGGGCCTTGAGTTAAATAGTTTTAATTTCTGGCCCTGTGACCTATGAATGCAGTTTATTTTTATTAGCACCTTCCACTAGGTCTGAGGTTGAGGTTTTACCTGCTGTCAATGTTTAAGATATAGATCCAATAGTCAAAGCCCTGTAACATAATGGCACAATGCCTTTAAAAGCACATACAGAAAGTTACATAAATGTAATAATCTTAATTAAGAAATCAGTTTTTAATCTTAGTTTTTTTCTAAGCAAACTAAAACTTAGTAAAAATGACATATGAATTATTTCAACAAAGCTTAAAGGCTGCTTATTAGGCCAGTTGACCAAAGGCAAAAGAAAAGAACTTCTGCAGTGTGACTGCTATTTTCCAATGGGACACCATTTAGATAATCTACAGGTCAAAACTAATGAAAATGGTACTTCAATTAGTTAGACATAAAAGAGTATTTCCAGAGTTATAAATGCAAGTCTTTGGATTCATAGAACAATTTAAAGCCAAGGGCACAGAATATCATAGTAAACATTTTCTTTAGACATTTAAGATAAACCATTTTTAGCATTAGGTCACAACAGGTGGAATCCCCCCACAAAAAAAAATCCTACAGAAGCTGAAAATGAGTTGAAGGGTAGAGTTATTATTTCAGGCCTTTTAAAAGCAGAGCTAAAACAGAAGACAGTGAGATGCAATAAGTTTAATTTTGTATGATAAAAAAATTTATAACATCTTGTAATTTTATTAAGAGTAAAGCAACTACCTGAAGAAAATGTCATTATTCTAAACAATTATTTAGTGTATAAGTGGTTCTTTTTAAATATCAAACCCAACATCTAGAAAAGTCATTATAAATAATTTCCCTTTACTTATAGACAACTTGATCATATAAATGTTTTCTCTTCCATAAATCTTATTATGACTTACACAGACCATTCATCACATGCTTGTACTTTCTTGTGTGTCTCAAATATTCCTCTCTCTTAAACAACCAGTCATTTTATTCTATGACAAAAATGTACCATACAAGATCCGTTTCTCATGTAAATTTATTTTTTTAAGCTTTCTTAGCAAAATACCTCTTTATTTTAATAACATTATTTACTTTTTATTTCATAGTTTTTAAATCTTGTTTTATACATAATCTTTAAATATGTTGAATTAGACAAAAATTATTCACTTTTTAATGAGTATACATATTTTTAGAAAGAATGCTTTCTACAATATGTATATTTTAATTGGAAAATATCCATTAAATATATTATTATTATTTTATTTAACTTTAGATTCTAAATTATGAAAAGTTTTTTATAAGTATTTATCCCATTACATTTGCCTAATTATATTTTTAATTTTTATTTTTATTAAAGTTAAAAAGTAATGATCGTAACTTTAGATAATGACTATTACAGTTTTTTTAACTGATATTACTTTAATGAGAAATGAGAAAAAATTACTTTAATCTTGGTAAAAAAAATATGATAGTCATTATCTAAAGTTATTATAGCCTATGAATTTGAGGATTTTTACCTAAGTCAGAAAATTAAGATTAAATATATGGTTATTTTAACAAATAATTTAAGATTTAGCTGTTTTCATTATACTAATATTAATGTCTTATTTGTTAAAAATTATACAAAAAATATTATTCTGCTTTTGGCTGGGTTCACAGTTTAATAACATTTATGCCAAATTTTGTCCCCTTATACTATTTGGCAGGGATAAGTATGAAATCACTGAATCAATAAATGCAAACAATAATTTATGCTGACAATTTCTGAAGATATTAACTAATAATTTTAATGTTAACTCATAAAAAATTTTACCTAAGTCACACGAACTTGGAAAGCATTTGGGCTTATTATTTAATTTATGGGTACTCTTTAAGCCAAATTTGGTATGCTGTGGCCAAAAACACATAATAAAATACATGTATGTGCACACAAACACACACATACACACTCATACAAACAAAGATCCTATAGCTTTTATTTTAGAACCCTATCTATGATATATTAAAGCAAACTCACTGGCTTGCAAAAACAATAACAAAAAAATATTGGATAACAAAATGTGGTTGGATAAAACTGGATTTTATCTCAGTAGGAAAGTAACCACAGACTTAAAGCAGGCAGAAAAGAAAGGAGATAGATAGAAAACTTAGGAAATTTATAGTTGCTGTTTGACTTTTGGACTCTGAATTTTCCTTGATGTAATTTGTCTATCAGTTTAAAATATGCACAAAAGCAGAGGTAATGTGTAATCAGCTGGAATATTAGAAAATGTGACATGCCCTCCCATTTACACAACCACTTGCAAGTAGAGGCTCTATAAAACCAAACAGGGTGCCCAAGAGGGGTCATTCTCCTTGTCTTTTCTCATTTATATAGATAATTTTTTTCCAACATTTTTCTTAAAAAGAAAAATTGACCTGTTGCCTAGGTTTAGTGTGGTGGATTGAAGTGTGCTGGTTGTAGGTGGGACACCACATTGCATCACTACTGAGTCATTTTTGCCCTTTTACATGTCTCATTTTCTCTTTCCAAAGGTCAAGCACCTCTACGAAGGCTCAAAGTGCAAAGTGACCAATTCTTATTATGCACTTCTTGGTTAAGCCTTTTTAAACTAATTATTTTATGTGTTCCCTGTAAGACCACTGCAGGTCACAGATTGTCAACACCCCAAACACTCACACTTGGATCCCAGTCAGCCAGCGGTGCCTTTCAGCTGGGAGTAGCAAAATGCCCTTTCTCTTTGGAGCTGAGAAAACTCAGGCTCTCATTTATCTACAAAAGCAGTTCAGTTTCTCATGCAGATGTGCAGACAAGCCAATCAAAATAAACTTGGGTAGGAAAAGCAATGGAGAAGACTTTAGAATGCACCTCCAAATTAGAATTTGAATCCTAAGCAACAACACCCTAGGAGGGAAAAAAAAACAGCTAAGACTACCTCCCGTAAACTGTACTCAATCACCTTTAATTTTGTAGCTCTTCTTCACCACTACACACACCATGGTCAAATCCTTTCATATTACAAGGTTATCTCTGGTACCCCCAAAGTCCAAAGACGTCAGGTAATACAGATCCAGGAGAGAAGAGTTTTGAACCTAAGAAGAATATGCTTATGACCCTTGAAACTCCACAAAGAAAACAGAACACTCCCCAAAGGGGTGAGTCCTTTGTTCTGAGTTCTTTAACAAAAAGGCATATGAGACAGGTCTCGATTAATTTAGAAAGTTTATTTTGCCAAGGTTTAGGACCTTGACAAAGACTCAGCAGGGCATGGCAATATGTGCCCAAAGTTGTCAAGACATAGCGTGGGTGCATACATTTTAGGGAGACATGATCATGACAGCAATCAATATATATAAGCTGTACACTGGTTCAATCCAGAAAAGTGCAACAAGTTGAAGTGGGAGAGGTGTTCCAGGTCACAGGTAAATGAGAGACAAATAATTACATTCTTTTGAGATTTTGAAAAGCACAATTTACAGGAAAGGTCACTTATGCCTTAGTCTGGCTTAGTCTGGCAAAGAAACAATCAGATATGCATTTGTCTCATGTAATCAGAGGGATGATTTTGCATTCCAGCTGTCCTTTTTTCCTCAAGAAATATTCTTGTAGACAAATTGTGAGGGAGGTATGTACCTTTAAAATTTATATATATATTTGTAGCTATCTTATTTAGGAATAGAAAGGGAGACAGGTTTGTCAGACACAGTTCCCAGCTTGACTTTTCCCTTTGGCTTAGTGATTTTAGGGAGATTTATTTTCCTTTTGCAATGTTAACTTAGCATAAAAATTCTGATGCAGAAAACAGTGTTTCATTGTGAGGTCTATCAGACAGAATAACCCTACATCCAGTTTAATACTTGCTATCCCAGCATAATTATGAAGAGCAACAGGTTTCAGTCTCAGTAAAATCACATTTAGACAGGTAAATTATATCGTCACCTTGTTACTAACACGAGTATACTCCTTAAAGTTTATTTACAACAAAATCTGGCAAAATGCAGTCTCTGTATTTTACCTTACCCTCCTGATTCCATCACACAGTCAACCAAATATTATTTTATGTAAATCTGTACATATTTTTAAAGTCATTACTCAGGAAAATATCAATAAACTATGCACTACACATTTTTGGACAACTGTAGCAGAAAGGGAAATTAAAAGTGTCCTAGTCACGAAACAGGAACATCCCTGATCCAGTACTCTGGCACCTGCTATCTAGAAGAGTATTGAAACAACCATTTGTTTTTAGTAAATAAATATTTCAAAAAGTATGAATGAAAAATATTATTTTTATCAGCTAAACAAAGCTCCATAGAAAAAATCTATTAGCAAAATTAGTGACAAGTGACACTCTTTGACAACTTTCAAATAATCTACATAATTTTATATGCTAAGTGTATTAGTTTAGCCATTATTTGGATAACAGAGTAAAGAATAACATTACTGAGGAAAAATGATTCATAATGAAAAGAGCATAACCCTTAAAGGCCAACAAATCTAGGTTCAAATTTCACTTCAACCACTTACTAGCAGTGGGATCTCTGAGCCTCAGTTTCCTCAACTATAATATGAGATAATAGCATCTACCAAAAGAAGTTGTTGAGAATAATGAGATTTTATTTATGAAGTGCCTAGCATATAGAAAATATGCAAGGAATGTTATCAATATTTTAAGAAACAGTTTAAATATCTTACAGATGTATATCTACAAAGTTATATATCACAGTATAAAAATTCTTATGAATTGTGTTTAATATAGTAACTCATGGTATCTTCAATAGTCACCTAGGTGCTCAATGACATACTGCTGAAAGAATAATATTTTTTTGTTTCAATCTCATTATAATTTTTAGTTCCATTACGTAAGAGCATAACCACCCAGTAAAAAAGTTACTTGAAATAATGGAGGTATTGACTGGATATTAACCTTCAGGATATTAAGGAACTAAGTATGCTTTGTCTGTATCTTCTCACTGAATTCATTTAATCAATCAAGGTTTTGGCAAATTCTGGCTACAATTTGTATTTATTGTGTAAAAATATCCATATTTGGCAATCTTTCATTAAACCATCTCAAATTGACTACTTTTTGGCTGAAGTAAATAGATTTTATGAAATCATGTTGATTCCACAAGCATCAAATACTTGGAAAAAAGTACTACACTGATTATAGGATAATATTCATGATATATGTATCATGAAATTCATCAAAAAAGTAAAAGAGAATTATAACATAAATGTTGATGATTTTGGCATAAATATTAGACTCTTGAGTACCAAGCTGTTCCCTATTTATTCAAACACCAAATATATGTAACATACAGGAAGTGAGGCTAAGAACTCTAAAGCAGCCTTTTTTTTGACAGCAAGGAATGTTATGTTATTCTTTTTTGAATCCTCAACATCTAACACAGTACCTGATATTTCATTCTGACAAGTCACTATAAATCAACTATGTAACTATGTAAGAGAAGTAACAAAATATTGTGGGAGTTTATAGCTGGGAATATTGCCTTAGAGTTTTCCAGCTTCAGCGTGCATGTCAGCCAACATACTCTGATGGTTAGTTTTATATATAAACCTGACTAGGCTCCAGCAAATCAATCAAACACTAACCTAGGCATTGCTGTGAAGATATAATGATTATTAATGTCTCTAATCAGTAGACATTAAATAAAAGAGATTGTATTTGATAATATAGTTAGGTCTCATGCAATCTGTTGAAAGACCTTAAGGGCAAAACTAAGGTTTCCCTGAAAAGGAAATTCTACCTCCTGACTCCAGTGTGTGTGTGTGTTTGTGTGTGTGTGTGTGTGTGTGTGTGTGTGTGTGTGTGTGTCTATGTGTTTATGTTTCAATAATCCTTTTTTTCTGGAAAGCCTTCAGTGAAAAAATAAACAGCAAAATAGTGCCAGCATTTCATCTAAACAACCACTAGGCAAGTTCCTTAAAGCATTGACTCAAGAATATTTAAGTTTAATAGATGGTACTACATCCTAATAATGAATATACAAAGTAATGTTGGAGCTTGAGAAAAATTACTTTTGAAAAGAGTCAAGTACAGAGGAGAGGGTATCAGGCTGTGGACTTCAATAAACCTCAGTATAAATTCTAATCTTGTCATTTACGAGTTCAATGACCTTGAGTCAGATCTTAAATCCCCGATAAACCTTATTTTCTTCCATTTAAATTGGAATGATATGACGAAGTCAATCACAGAGGTTTGTTAGAGGGTTAAACTTGACCATTTATACTTTGAAATAAGAAGCTTTAGCAAGTATGTGGCTTAGATAGGAGTTTGATAAGTGGTAACTATACTATTAAAATAATAATTTGAGTTTATAGCTTTTAATTGTCCTTTGATGTTAAAATTACACAGATACCCCCACAACATGTGAATATGCTTACACATATGTAAGTATGTATATTCTAAAATGCAACTTAATACATGAGTTTACCTAATTAAAAAAAAAAACTGCACATGTACCACTGAATGTAAAATAAAAGTTTTTTTCGAAAAAGAAAAGAATTGTAGGGATCATTTAACCCAATCATTTGAAACCCCGGCTGCACATCAGAATAATTGAGATGGATTTTAAATAATGTATGATGACAAACTGCCCCTGCTCTCCTTTCCTTCTCTTTCTTCCTCCTGCATACAATTCTGATTCCCACATGACTCTAATGTACAGCCAATGTTGAGAAGCAATCATCTGCTGCATATGGGGAAAGTGACGTTGGGAATTAATTGGTTCAGTGAAGGTTATGTCTTAACTTAGGAGCATTACAACTCTAGCATCCTCCTGTTGGCAAAAGAGAGGACAACATTATTCTAAGGCTACGATGAAAAGCCTTATTTACATTGATGGGGATAACTACCATGTCCATCCACTTTAAAAATTAGCATGCCTCCTTATGAGTTTGCTTTCCCCAATTTATAGACTAGCTGAAGCCTTGAGCAGGCTACTGCTTCTTTAAGCAACTGTGGAGTGGAGAGTCAAATAAATTATCTTGCTACTTTCAGTACAGATGGGCTGTCCGAATAACAGAATAACAGAGCATATTCTTCCTGTCATCAGTGCTCTACTCAGCCTTTTAATTGTTTCTAATCTAGGGATGCTACAGTAGAAAGACTGTCTATTGAATGCAGATAAAGTGTCCTACAGAATAAAGTGCAATGTTAGTCTAATTGTCACTGGCCAAAAGTATAAAGCTACCACTGTGCAAATGGTATTTCCTGGTGCACCTAGTACCAGGAAGCAGCATATTGGCCTACTTTTGTCACAGCAGCACCTTGACCTAGAAGAACAAATGTTGGTTTATTAATTTAAAACAGGGACTACCAATGGATTTAGAAAAAATAAAATAAAATACCTGATGTCACCTCTATAATCTAGCAATATGTCTTTTCTATTTATCCAGATGCCATCTATACATATACGTTCAGTGTGCATACAAAATAAATGTTATGGTTATAATTACTATATATGCAATTTTGAGTTTTACTTTCGTTTCATAGGTATTTTCTAAGTCAGGGCTCTGCAAACTCTTTCTATAAAGGGCAATATAGTAGATACTGTATGCCTTGTAATCATGTGCTCTGTCATAACTACTCATCTCTACCTTTGTTACACAGAAGCAGCCATACAAGATACATAAAGGAATGGCATTTCTGTGTTCCAATAAAACTTTATTAACAAAAACAGGTCATGGGACTGATTTGGCTCACGTTGGCCATTGTTTGTTGACCCTACAGTAACATGGTCCTCATATTCACCATCTTTAATGGCCATATAATATATTTGAGAAATTAATTTAATTTAGCATTCTTTTCTTGCTGAGCATTTATTCTTTTGCTCTTTTGTGGATGGATGTTAAAATAAATAATGGGTTGTTATAAAAATGTTTTGGTAAGAAATGAATAGTTTTATCTCAGTTTGTACTAGTTTTCTTGAAATAAATTTAAATTTGACAGATTCAATGACTAGAACAAAAGGTACACATATTTATATTAATATTATTTGAAATTGCTCTAATTTGACTAAATTTAACACCACCAGTAATATATACGTGTTTCTGCACATCAGATTTTAGTTTAACTGAAATAAATCACTATTTGAGAGAACTCCAAAATCCACCTCTTATAGGTGAGTTATTTATGGTGACAGGATACTTAGTTACTTATAGTTAAGGGGAAGGCGAGTGGGACTAGGATTTTTGAGTGCCATTCCCCACTTCAGCATGCTTCATCATAAGAGCCACTGCTCTCCATAAACTAGCAGAAGAAATTACAGATAATTTTTCCTCCTTTGTTTTGAAACTGTGTTATATTAGTCATTCTGATTGGCTGTGGCTCACAAAGAAATATCTCATAGCCTGAGATGTACACGAATGTTGTGAGGACTCGGATTAGTCAAATATTTTAGTAAGGTTACTTTTATACCCAAGGTTCATAGGTAATAATAGGACTCATCTAGTGTAATATAAGATATGATAAGCTTTATTTCCAGAATTTAAAGGAAGTCACTGAAGTAAAACTGACTGTGAATTGTAAAAACCATTGCTAGGAAGAGTGAAGTGCAAATGTTACTTTTTATTGTTTTTATTTATTTATGCTCAATAGATGCAAATCTACCTGAGAAATGAGAAAAAAAAGGTCAACATAAGGGGAGTAATGTCTTAAATGATTCACTTTTAAGATATTCAACCTTTTCCTCTGTTAGCCTTAGTGGATGATGCTGCCCTCTGCATCCTTCCTGCCACCTTGAATATTGCTTCTTCTAAAAAACAAATTACCACATTCCACTGATATATCATTAAAGTCAAAGAACAACAGATATAACTGCTTCCATGTGGACCAAACTCAGTGAGTCAAGAAACTAGCTGAATGTTTTGGGGGTCGGAAGGTCACCACTAAGTTGATCCAAAAGACACTGGGGAAAAGGAAGCCCTTCACTCAGCATTTACAGGGAAGGAGAATTGGCAACAGAAATCTGGTCATAGGAAAATCCAGAAAGTGGTAAGTAGAGTTTTCTGGAGGATAGGTGGAGCACAATTTAAAAACAAAAAAAACAGGACCAAAAACCAATGGGTAACATACAACCAAAAAGAGAGCCCAGAGAGCTATCTAGCAGCAGGAATTTGGCATGAAGGTCAGGGTTGGGGTTGGGATTCAGGGACAGGGTTCTAGCCCTACATGTGTGTTTCTGTGTGTGTGTGTGTGTGTGTGTAGTGGTGGGAACATTCAAAGATTGAGTGAACAAAATCTTTTCTAGGCGACAGGAATTAACCAGCTCACCAAGTCTGGAAATGATCAGCATAAGAGCAGAGATCAACGGTAACTGGCATCCTCATGTAAAAATACTAAGTACTAGAGCCACACTACCTGAGTTCAGATCCCAGCTCCAACAATTACCAGCTGTATAAACTCAGGGAGGTTAACATACGCTCTCAGTGCCTCAGTTTCCTCATATGTAAGATGGAGAATAAAAGTATTCATATTATAGAACTTCAGTGAGGATCAAATTAGTATAATATATGGGTAAATATATATGTGTATATATACACACACATATATAAATAAATGTTATATATATTTAGTTCCTGGTATATATGCTCTATGTGGATTTGTTACTATATGAAGTTTCCCAGAATGTCTTAGCAAAGACAGACTAAGACAGAATCTGCAAATACGGATCAGAAGAATCCAGGATTCTTTCCTCCACCAAACCAGTCCCCAGTCTCCTGCTTTTCACATTCCTGATCAGGTTTTACATGATCAATATCAGTTGTCTGTAATATAGTTTGCTTACTTATTTTTCCCTTCCAAATCTCATGTTGAAATGTGACCCCCAATGATGGAAATGAGGCCAGGTGGGATGTGTTTGAGTCATGGGAGTGGATCCCTTAAGAAAGGGTTGATACTCTCCCTATATTAATGTGTTCATGGGAGACTTGCTTTTTAAAAATAGCCCAACGCCTCCCTCCTCTTTCTTGCTGCTTCTCTTGACAAGTGACATGCAGGCTCCCCTTGCCTTCTGCCATAAATACAAGCTTCCTGAGGCCTCACCAAAAGAAGATGCTGTTGCCATGTGTCTTGTATAGCCTGCATAACTATGAACCAAATAAACCTATTTTTTTTAATTAATTACTCAATGTCGGTTATTTCTTTATAGAATGCAAAGCAAACTAATTAAGTTTGTATGTTACTTCATTATGTCTTCTATCATGGTATGTCCTTTTACAAACAGTGCATTATTGAATAGACCTCTTTGTAACCTCCTGATGGGGTAGTTGCTCAAGTTATGGGAACTAGAAGGTAGATGGTGCTCTTTATTAACCATAAGCTTGGTGAACAGAATGTTTACAATGGTCCAAAAATGGCTTTATCACAGTTGTCCTGCTTCTCCGGGTTTCCCTAAAGCCAGTGTTAGAGTAAATTTATGTCTTAGAAATTAACTCCTAGAATGTATGAGGAAGAGAGGTCAAACAGCCCCCAAATCCAAACAGGTCACAGGTGAGTCACAATGAAAAGAATCCAACCCAAACTGAATCCGGTGTAATTTTGAAGAATGTACCTAAATGGTGAGAACAATTTCTCTCTTTTAAAACTTTTTCTGACTTGCTTGAAACAAGGCGCAAAATGCAAACAGGGAGCTCAGGAATGATTCCTGCAGAGCGCTGATAGCATCAGCAAGCCAGATGTAGACATTTCAGTGTCTGTGTGTTTGTTGAATCTTTTGTTACCAAATGTTAATAGAGAAGTAAAACGTTAAAAAAAATATGCATGGACCCTTTTCAAATCAATTTTATATATGTGTGTGTGATAAATCACCATTGTATTGCCATATAAAGGAGATAATATATTAAGTATGCAAATGCAATTTAGAGTAGAAAAATTATCTGTGTTTGATTAAACAAATCTAATAATCAGTACTATATTTTGTTTGTACACTTACCAGTAATACATCTTTTTGTTTTTAAAGGCTATGTCCTTTATAAAATGTTATGAAATACCAGAATGTATTAGTCAATTAGCTATTTATTTCATTGATCAGTTACTATATTCAGGATAGTATATTTTTTAATCAATACAGAAATAACTGAAAACAACCTGAAAGTATTAGCACAGGCCTTATCTTGTGGGACACTAAAAAAAATTAGCCATTTCTGCCTATCAAACAACAATTTAGCAAAATTGCATTTATATTTTAAGACTCTGAAATATCAATAAGTTCTAAATACCACTGAATTTACATCAAGATAGATAAACACCACTATTCTGTCAGTTTTACTTATTTTCTTCATCCTCAAGAAGCTGTCATTGAGGCCATGTTCATGTGTTTTTAAATAACCACAGTTGGAGAGGGACTTATTTACTTTTCTAGGTGCATTTTAACAGAAATTCCTGTGAATTCATACTCAAAGCCAAAGCAAAATGAGTAACGAAAGACCTATCACAATAGGTAGTGAGCAATCTAAGAGTTAAGAGCCGTGTCTTACCTATTTTGACTGGTTTAGAGTCTAGCAGTTACTTAGAGTCAGAGATAGTAAATGTATATTAAGACCAAGGTACTTGATATGGCTGAATTGCAGCCCCTCACTCCCCAAAGTTTATTATATGTGTTGAAGTCCTAACCCCTAGTATTTCAGAATGTGACCATATATGGAAACAGAATCTTTACAGAGACAATTAAGTTAAAATTAGTTCATTAGTGTGGACTCTAATATAATAAGATTTATGTCCTTGTAAGAATAGATTAGGACACAGACATACACAGAGGGAATACCATGTGAAGACATATATAGAAGATGACCATCTACTGGCCAAGGAGATTGGTCCTCACAGGGAATCAACCCCACTGACACCTTGATTTCAGATTTGTAGCTTCCAGAAATGTGAGGAAAAGAATTGGTAATTTAAGACACCTAGTCTGTGATACTTTATTATAGCAGCCTTAGCAAACTGATATAGCACTTCCTGTGGCTGGTGATGTTTTCTGTTTTCTCAGTTTCCGTGGGCTTTCTCTAAACTTTTTTTTCATGTAAAATAGGCATTGGCTCACCCTTTCTGTCATGGAAGCTCACTAGTTGCTGTTTGAATTAACTTAGGAAATATCACCTTAATTTTTCCCTGTGGTCTTTACCCACCCTCTTGCCCCAGTTCCAAAATAATTCTTTATTTGGCTCTAGATCCACTATTTTCCACAGCTTCCTATTCTTAAAATACCTAGCTTTAAAGCCCTAAGCCTTCAGGCTTATACCTGTCCTTTGGAAAGAGAAAGGTACTGGTATTTGTGGAGCATGCTTCCTAGAGCAAAGCATTCTTCTTGGTCTCCCACACTCCTCTCATCTCCTACTCCTGTAATCAGTGTGATACCCTCAACCACTCTGGGTTTTCTTGTAATCTTCACATATTTAGCTCTTGACATTACTGCTTTGCTGGAAAGTGGGCTCCCAGGGGTCAACACAGTGATTTTTATTCAGGTATTTAGACATAGATTGTTCAATAAAGCTGTAGTAATTGAGCTGAAGGGAGTTGATACCACTCAGAAATTGATTTGGCAAATTCAATTCTCTAAGTAAGTATGCACAATTAAGATATTGTAAAACTGTCTTGAATGGTATCATCTAGGTTTTCTTCTAGGGTTTTTATGTTTTTAGGTCTTACGTTTAAGTCTTCCATGCATCTTGAGTTAATTTTTGTATAAGGTGTAAGGAAGGGGTCCAGTTTCAATTTTCTGCATATGGTTAGCCAGTTTTCCCAACATCATTTATTCAATAGGGAATCCTTTCCCCATTGCTTGTTTTTGTCAGAGTTGACAAAGTTCAGATGGTTGTATAGGTGTGGCATTACTTCTGAGGCCTCCGTTCTGTTCCATTGGTCTATATTATCTGTTTTGGTACCAGCATCATGCTGTTTTGGTCATTGTAGCCCTGTACTATAGTTCAAAGTCAGGTAGGGTGATGCTTCCAGCTTTGTTCTTCTTGCTTAGGGGTTGTCTTGGCTATACAGGCTCTTTTTTGGTTTCATATGAAATTTAAAGTAGTTTTTTTTTCTAATTCTGTGAAGTTAATGGTAGCTTGTGGGAATAGCAGTGAATCTATAAATTACTTTGGGCAGTATGACCATTTTCAGGATATTGATTCTTCATATCCATGAGCATGGAATGTTTTTCCATTTGTTTGTGTCCTCTCTTATTTCCTTGAGTAGTGGTCTGCAGTTCACCTCGAAGAGGTCCTTCACGTCCTTTTTAAGTTTTATTCCTAGGTTATTTTATTCTCTTTGTAGCAATTGTGAATTGGAGAACACTCATTATTTGGCTTTCTGTTTGCTATGATTGGTGTATAGGAATGCTTGTGAATTTTGCACATTGATTTTATATACTGAGACTTTGCTGAAGTTGCTTAAAAAGATTTTGGGCTATGATAATGGGGTTTTCTAAATATACAATCATGTCATCTCCAAACAGAGACAATTTGACTTCCTCTCTTACTATTTGAATACTCTTCATTTCTTTCTCTTGCCTGATTGTCCTGGCCAGAACTTCCAATGCTATGTTGAATAGGAGGGGTGAGAGAGGGCTTCCTTATTCTGTGCTGGTTTTCAAAGGGAATGCTTCCAGCTTTTGCCCATTCAGTGTGATATTGGCTATGGGTTTGTTATAAATAGCTCTTATCATTTTGAGACACATTCCATCAGTACCTAATTTATTAAGAATTTTTGGCATGAAGGGGTGTTAAATTTTATCAGAGGACTTTTTTGCATCTATTGAGATGATCATGTGGTTTTTGTCATTGGTTCTGTTTATGTGGTGGATTACATTTAATGATTTGGATATGTTGTACCAGCCCTGTATTCCAGCAATGAAGCTGACTTGATCATGGTGGATAAGCTTTTTGGTGATTCGCTGGATTCAGGTTCGCAGTATTTTATTGAGAATTTTCATATCTATGGTCATCAGGGATATTAGCCTGAAATTTTCTTTTTTTGTTGTGTCTCCACCAGGTTTTGGTAGCAGGATAATATGTATAAAATGAGTTATATGTATAAAATGAGTTAGCAAGGAGTTCCTCTTTTTCTATTGTTTCGAATAGTTTCACAAGAAATGGTACCAGCTCCTCTTTGTACCTCTGGTAGAATTCAGCTTTGAATCCGTCTGATCTTGGTTTTTTGTTTTTGTTGTTTTTTTTTTTTTTTTTTTTTTTTTTGCTTTATAGGCTATTAATGACTGCCTCAATTTCAGAACTTGTTATTGTTTTATTCAGGGATTTGACTTCTTACTAGTTTAGTCTTGGGAATTTATCCATTTCTTCTAGATTTTCTAGTTTATTTGTGTAGAGGTGATTATAGTAATCTCTGATGGTAGTTTGTAATTCTGTAGGATCAGTGATGATATCCCCTTTATCATTTTTTATTGTGTCTATTTGACTATTCTCTCTTTTGTTCTTTATTAGGATGTCTAGCATCTACCCATTTTGTTTATCTTTTCAAAAAACCAACTCCTGGATTCATTGATTTTTTTGAAGGGCTTTTTGTGTCTCAATCTCCTTCAGTTCTGTTCTGATCTTAGTTATTTCTTGTCTTTTGCTAGCTTTTGAATTTGTTTGCTCTAGCTTCTCTAGTTCTGTTCATTCTGATGTTAGGGTGTCAATTTTAGATCTTTCTGCTTTCTCTTTGGGGCATTTAGTGCTGTAAATTTCCCTCTACACTCTGCTTTAAATGTGTCCTAGAGATTCTGGTATGTTGCATCTTTGTTCTCACTAGTTTCAATGTATATCTTTATTCCTGCCTTAATTTCTTTATTTACCCAATAGTCATTTAGAAGCAGGCTGTTCAATTTCTATGTAGTCTTATGGTTTTGACTGAGTTTCTTAATCCTGAGCTCTAATTGGATTGCACTGTGGTCTGAGAGACTGTTTGTTATGATTTTCGTTCCTTTGCATTTGCTAAGGAGTGTTTTACTTCCAATTACGTGGTCAGTTTTACATTAAGTGCACTGTGGTGCTGAGAAGACTGTATATTCTGCTGATTTGGGGTGGAGAGTTCTGTAGATGTCTATTAGGTCTGATTGGTCCAGAGCTGAATTCAAGTCCTGACTCTTATTTTTAATTTTCTGTCTCATTGTTCTGTATAATACTGACAGTGGAGTGTTAAAGTCGCCCACTATTATTGTGTGGGAGTCTAAGTCTCTTTGTAGGTCTCTAAGAACTTGCTTTATGAATCTGGGGATAGTTAGCTCTTCTTGTTGCATTGATACTTTTAGCATTATTTAATGCCTTTCAATGTATTTTTTTTATCTTTGTTGGTATAGAGTCTGTTGTTTTTTTTTTAATCTTTGTTGGTATAAAGAATTGCAATACCTGCTTTGTTTTGCTTTTTATTTGCTTGGTAAATATTCCTCCATCCCTTTATTTTGAGCCTATGTGTTTCCTTGCACTTGAGTTGGGTCTCCTGAATACAGCACAACAATGGTTCTGGACTCTATTCAATGTGACAGTCTGTGTTTCTTAACTGGGGCATTTTGGTGTACATGAAAGTGGTGGGGAGAATGGAACCAAGTTGGAAAACACTCTTCAGGATATTACCCAGGAGAACTTCCCCAACCTAGCAAGACCAGCCAACATTCAAATTGAGGAAATACAAAGAACACTACAAAGATACTCCTCAAGAAGAGCAACCCCAAGACATATAATCCTTAGAATCAGCAATGTTGAAATGAAGGAAAAAAATGTTAAAGGCAGCCAGAGAGAAAGGCCAGGTTACCCATAAAGGAAAGCCCATCAGACTAACAGCAGATTTCTCTGCAGAAACCCTACAAGCTAATAGAGTCAGGGTCAATATTCAACATTCTTAAAGACAAGAATTTTCAACCCAGAATTTCATATTCAGCCAAGCTAAGCTTTATAAATAAAAGAGAAATGAAATCCTTTACAGACAAGCAAATGCTGAGAGATTTTGCCACCACAAGGCCTGCCTTACAGGAGCTCCTGAAGGAAGCACTAAAATTGAAAAGGAAAAACCAGTACCAGCCACTGCAAAAACATACCAAACCGCAAAGACTATCAACACTATGAAGAAACCATATCAAGTAACTGGCAAAATCACCAGTTAGCATCATAATGACAGGATCAAATTCACACATAACAGTATTAACATTAAATGGCACACTTGACTTTAAAAAAATTCAACAATTATTTTATTTTACTACATGGGCTGCTGAGACAGAAATATATTTATCACTTAGCACTTGTTGAATGCTTTCTTATGTGTGAATTACTGGGCAACATGCCAAAAGAAAGATAAGTTGATAAGTTATACCTGGGTTGAAGGCAGGTAGAGTGTACAGAGGAGAAAAGCTATTCAGTTGTTCAATGTGTGAGTGCACTTCTAAGTTGCCAAGGCAAAATATATAAATGTAGTCACAGTCAGCCTATGCAGGGTGACTCCAAAAGAGCTTATTACACTGTCATTTAAAACATAAAATTTAATAAGTTATATTCAACATTAGTTGAAAACATTCATAAATTTAATGAATCATCTAATTAAATGCTGTATATGCAAGAGAATGGAGTAGATTGAGAAAAAAACTTTAAGAGAGTTATTTTTATGTTAAAATGTAATTAGTAAGTAATGTTTCAAAAACAAAGCCCGCTTGAATTTTATGAAGCTTTTTTTCTAAACCAGGAAATGTTATTTCATAAACCATCCCTCATTTTCAGGAATTACATGTTTATTTTTGCTTTTGCTTGTAAGTAGTCAGCTAAATTACAATTTACATCAGTCTCTTTTTTGTCAGTCTAAGCAGGACTAATTTCATGCAGAATGATTATACATTTATATTGTGAATTACTCTGTTGTGTTATGATGCCAAAATTTTTCTAGGTTAGAAGATGCTATCATGAGAAAAAAAAATTTCACTTTTTGTTATCAGGAAGTGATATCTGGTTTTATCTATAATTTCTCCTAATATGCTTTTTGGTAGTGTTTGGTAAACTTATCTTTTACCCCTTTTGGGGATCTAATAATGAGATATGTAAGTTGATACGTCAGCTAGCTTTTGGCTCAATATTTAACATGAAATAGAAAACTCAATTTGAAATTTGACAGGTAATTTTCTGTTCAAGTTCATGAAGTCCAAATTTGGAGGTATATAATCTATATCAGCCTGGATTTGAAATACAGCTCCTTACCCTTCACTTAAAGAGCCGACTAGTTACTTTGAAATTTTGGTAACCATTGAACATCCAACACCATCTTTCCAAGTAGCATGCAAATGATGGCACAAATAGTCAAATAGCTCCAAGAGCTTGAAAGAGTTAATTTAATTCAAATGAAAGTGCTTCAGATTTCTAAAGGCAGACATTGTGAGTTCAATTGTTTAGCTACATAGTAATATTTTTTATGTATTCAGCTAGGTGGTGATGTGTATAGAAATTATTGCTGAATTATTCCTTTCACTATTTTTGTATTTCTTAACTAATAAATCCAGCTCCTCGAGGTTAATGGATATAATAATTTCTTGTAAAACTTGAATTCAGTAATAAGTTGAATTCAGTAATATAACAAATCCAGGCAACAAAAACATATTATCCACATGCTTTCATCCAGGATGTGTCATTATACACCACATTCTCAAAGAGTGAAGTATTTATTTAGGTCCACAGAATTTTGCTTATAAAATAACATTAGATCACTTTCCTCCCTTTACTAGCCTGAGGCTACAACTCTGTTTCACTCATTTTCTTACATTACTTAACATATATCAGCTGGACAAGGGTAAACTTTATTCGTCTCCTAATTCAGCTATTTCTCAGTTTCTTCTAAATTCCCCAGCATCTGTATTATTCCTAAGGGGATAAAAACATGTTAAAGATGAAAAATTACTTTGGAAGATGAGAATAATGGCCTGAAATATATCATAGAAAATTCCTATACTCATTCTAAATCTGACAAAGAAAATCATTGGACTTTTCTTTCACTTTCCAGAGTAAAATGTGGCTCTGTAAACCTAAAGGAATAAAACAGAGGGAGCTAATTTATCCAGCTCTGTCTAACTGAAAATAGGAAAAGGACCACAGAAGAAAATCTATTAATAAGAACTCTCAATAAAGAATTTTAAAGGGGCAGAAAACCTGCAGATGCTGCCCTTAATCAAATACATGGCAACTTTTGTATGTAATAATGTAGAGTAAAATAAAATGTATTTATACATATAGATGTTGCATCGGATTGCAACTCAAAAGCAGAAAAATACTCTATTGCTTCACAATAATGCCTATACAGACATAAAAATACTAAAGCATTATTTGCTGGAAGATGTACAGAAGTTAGAACCTGGGAATATATAAAGCAGTTACCTTGCACTAATAAGGCTCACACATGAATATCTATTTGATTTTCAGAAAATTTGCAGGTAAAGAGGACAAAGGCATAAGTATCAATTAATCAATATGAAATGTGACAACATATTTCAAAGAACTTTATAAACGTAAATTGTTATAGAAATTCAATTTGTTATTATTGATTTGTATTTAGCATGCGGTAGATCAATTTATGAAACATCAAATAAGCATACATTTACATTTATATATGTGTATACATGCACAAACACATATATATAAATACATGCATTTTTTTTCTTAGATACAAAAGAAACTGCTAATATTTTAGAAGAACACTCATGTAAAAATTGGTGTGCCTTACAAATGCAGCATACCCTGTAAGGTCAGAAAAGAATATGGGATAGGGGAGGGCGTATAAAATGCTTTAATTTTATGGTAATATATTTTTTTTCAGCTAGTTGATGCGTACACAGATAATTACTGTATTATTTCTTTGACTAGTTTGTTATTTTTTTAATGAATAGATACAATTATTTTGAAGATAAAGAATAATCCATTCTAAATGTTTGTATATATTTGTGAGAGAGAAAAAAATACTAAAAAAGAAAAACATTTAATAGCTCAACTACAGAACAAAATATGCACCCATACTTTTACATATGCATGAATACACACACACACACACACACACACAGTCTGCAGCATAGTCTAATGAGATCAGAAACTTTGAAATTCTGTTTATGGCTCCACTGCGTCTGAGATGCTTGATTTTATACAGACGACCTAAGTTAGCTAAAGTTCAGTCATTTGCCCAAAGGAGGGATTTTTAACAGCTAGAGAGACCACTGTGAGACTAATATAATGTGGCCAAAGCAATCAATAATTGATAATCCCTATACCATAGTCAAATGTTATGAATTAGCAGTAAGTGCAATATGTGTTGCAGTGAGGATAAAAATCCTGCCTGCCTATTTAGTCATTATGTTGAATACCTTTGTATCCTGAAATCGAATTACAAGTTGCATACATACACATATGAGGCAAAAAAATGTTTCTTGTTTGAAATGGTCTTATCTTTCAAGATGATGCCTTCTATGAGTGTGGGTAGGAGGGAGGGCACAGCAGTGATGACCTGTGTTTAAGAATTGAGTATGAGGGTATATGCTACCAAAATCAGATGCTAAAGTCAGACTGGAGGGAAGCAAGACCCAATCTATAAATCCAATATTTTACTAAATTTGAGTAAATTCTCATTTTATGTTTTCTCATATTTTATGCACATTTCTAATCTTTAAAGTATGCAGCGTCTTATATTGTGCATTTTAGAGATGTAGAGATGAGTTCAGGAAAAACAAGTGTAAAATTAAGTTGAGGAATATCTACAACCTCCCCAGTTTCAGCCACCCTCACTTTTGGCACAGCACAGTGCGATAGCCTTCCAATTGCTTGCCCTGCTTTTGTCTTTTCCCCTACTGTTTTCTACACAGTGGCCAGACAGAGTTATCTAAAGTAGGGTTTCTTAAAGTATGTTCCCTGCTCATCGATACCAAAGTCAACGAAGATACCTTACTAAATATTGCAGATCACCAAACCCCACATCAGAGCATCTGTTTTCATAGGTCTGAGGTAGAATCTAAGAATATGCATTTTAGGGATACCCTACATGACCTCGAAATCACTGACAATTAAAACAACTATGGTAGGAGGTATATCACAGTGCCACTGCCCTGCTCCAAACCTTCTAACTCGCTTCCACTCTCATTCTTGAAAGGCCAAAAGAGACATCATGATTTACAAGGCTGTTCTTGACCCATCTGATACCATCTTTTACCAAACAATACTCTACCTTGCTTACTGCCTCAACCATTGTGGCCTTCTTGCGCTTCTGAAACTGCTCCTGCCATGATGCCTTTGTACTTCCTTTTTGCTTTTTTAGAAATGTTCCTTTTCTTCTATGTTCCGAAGCTCGTCCCTTTGCTCTTTTCAGGTCCTGGATCAAAGATTACTTCATTTCAGAGAGGCCTTCCTTGACTACCCAATACGGACTAGAATCCCCTTGCCTGTCTTTAGTTTTATTCACATAAAGTACTATAACATGACATATACTTGCTTGTCTTCTCTCACTTCAATTCAGGCTCTGTGACAGAAGAAACATGCCCTGTTTGTTATCCGCATCGCCTAGAGCAGTGTTTAGTGCCTGATAGGCCACTAATAAACATTTGTGAAGGTAATTTAAAAATCTGAAGCTTTACTCTTCAGCTGTTTCCTGCTCCTTACATGCTGTCTCCCCCCTTTTTCTTTCTTTCTTGCAATCTCCTTCCTCCTAATCTCTCTCACTATCCTGTATTCTTCCTTCATCCAGCATTTTCCTTCCTTTCTTTAGATGATATCCTACCCTTCTATCCTCTTTGAAATGCACTCTTCCTCAATTCTATACCTTTTCTCTATCATGTGCTCTCCGTCTTTCACTTCCTCTTGTATTATTCATCTATCATGCAATCTCTCTCTTCTCTTTCCTTCTTGCAATCTCTCTCCTCTCATGCTCTGTCAAATTTTTTAATTTCCTCCTCCCTCCCTCTAACCAGTATTCTCTCTCCAAAGTAGTTGTTCTCAGCATTGGTGCTTCTGCCTCCTACCCTGTCAGAAGACATTTCTGATTTTCACAACTAGGAAGAGTACTGTTACCTAAATCAATTGGATCAAAACTAGAGATTCTGCTCTATATCTTACAATGTGTTAAGACACTCCCCCAAAGCAAAGAAAAATCCAGAGCAAAATGTCAAGAGTGCTAAATTAAGACACCCTGATTTTTAGATTACCACTCCATGCTAAACTTTTCTGTCCCCACACATTTCTAACATTCTCCATCAGAAAAAGGAAAAAAAAAATCCCCTCTTGATGAACACATACACAAACAACAGAATATAGAACCAAAGAAGTCACAATATTAGTATTAGAAAATATTTCAAATCACATGTAAGATGTCCTGTTTCAACACTGAGTTACAAATGTTAGTTATGTTTCTTAATACCCAGCCATTAAAATGTTTCCACTCGGTTTTAATAAACATTGGAGAATCTTCATAGTGTAAAAACTAAAAGGAAATAGTATAACAAAAGTATAACCATGGTTAATTCTGAATTATAAGATTACATATGATTTGGGGATTTTGCTTGCTTCATACTTTTCTGTTTTCTAAAGCTGCTACCATGACAATATGTCACTATCAACATTGTAACTATTAAGCATCAATTAAGATACCAATAAAATTCTGTGAACAACAAAAGCCTTTAAAATCAGAAACCAAGGTATCAGTATAAAAAAGACATCTTAAAATTTTTCATGTAAAACTGGGAAAATAAGAAAGAAGCACCTTTGATATGACAACTTTGTCTTTTATTCTGAATCAACTAGTGGTTTCTTTTAACAAAAAAAATATATATGTGTGTGTGTATATATATATTTATAGATATATAAAGATTTTAACCTTTATGAGGAAGCTAAGGTTTTCAGGATAGTAAGAAATCCTCACCATTTTATATAATATATATATATACACACACACACTAAAACCTAATGTTTAAGTTCTGAAAGATGGAGAAATTTGAACATATTAACCTTATAGATTTCCAGAGTCAGGTCAATTTGCAAGCAGTATCAAAATGAGCATCTTAAAGTTTGTCATCTTAAAACATACAAAAAGTAGAAAAATATTTTTAGCATATCAATTTGACTTTTATCCCAAACCAATCAGCATCGTCAAAATCCTAAAGTGAGATCAAGAATTGGATCTGTCTAGGTTTTGTAAGTTATGATATACTTAAGAATTATTAAATCTCTAGATGCTGTGAGAAATTTGAGCATATTGACTTCAAAGTTTTCCAAGGTTAGCCTAATTTGCAATTTTATAATCAAGAATTCTCACAATTAGACGTGAACTCACTAAAACAAAATACATTAGGGTTACATCTAATTACAGGTCACAAATAAACAAACATTTAGGTCAAAAAGCACTGCTTTCTGTTAAAGGTATTTTAAAACATTGTTCTCTCCTATCCTTTTGATTTTAATATCTTTGGGAACCTCAGAAAGATTTTAACCTTTATGAGGAAGCTAAGGCTTTCAGGATAGTAAGAAATCCTCACCATTTTATATAAAATAAATGTCAAGTTGCATAAGGACACATCTTGTTGGTTTATACCATTTATTGTAATCAATTTAATATCACTTCCAGCGTGCCACAGCACTGCATAAACAATATGATAATTGGAATTCCTCTGCTCCTTGAATTAGTAAGTAAATTACAGTGCATATCAATCATGCATAATGAGTCTGAAGCATGGCTTGATTACATTTCATTTGCATAAGAATTTTCTATAATTTTTAAAAACTGATCACTTTAATTCAGGATAGATTTAAATGTCAGACAACTGCTGCTCTCTTGAAATGCAAAGCAATCTTCTTACATAATACAAAAATGCTAATCAAATTTTTAAAGCAGAACCTGGCTTGTTAATGAGTTTTCACCTTTCTACATGCTGTCAAATCTCATTACACTGTCACCTTTTTGGGTTCACAATTGGAGTACACATTGATGTGGCTCAATTCTAATTGCAACATTATGTTGCTGCATTTACAAAGAAAACATCTTTTAAATAATTATTGGATTGTTCAATTTGAAGGGTAACTTCCTCTCTTTTTATTCTGTAGTTTTTAAAACTCCTACTATTTCCATCAATATTGAGGCAAATGTAGTCTTTGATAAGCCAAAAGTCTAAAGCATAAAAATGAAATGTACAGGAAACAACAGACAAATAAATATAGATTTTGGAGTTAAATTATAATGATATAGAATGCAGTAATAAAAAGAGCTTATTAAATATAACTATTTAGAAATACAATTTGTTAGGGAATTATTACATTAAAATAATTACTCATAAAATATATTAGAGGATAGCCAATTTTTAAATTTTCATATGTTTATTTTCTAGAGTAGTCAACAATTTTAAAAGTGAAAGTTTTAAAGATTTTAAAGCAAGTGAAACCTACTTAAATCTTTTAGAAGAACATTTCTAAGAGTAGACCTTATAAACCAAGATAAGGTATAGGACAAGTGACTGATTTTTAAAACACCATGTACTATGTAAACTTTTTTAGTGTTTAGTGGGATAAAAAGAATCAGTTATACGAGAGAAGCCAGCAACTGGTAAAAAAAAAAGTGCTTTTAATTGCACAATAAACTCCTAGAAAATCCACCTACCAGTACATTGGCTAGAAATAACATTTCCTAATAGATCTTATACTACATATTAAATTTTCTATTCTTTGCAAGGAAAAAATATATAGTGTTCATTATGGTAACCTGTTCTTAAGTTTCAATTTCTAGCTTTTATGAGTAAAGAGTAGGTGTACATATTTATAGGTCACATGAGATATTTTGATACAGGTGTGCAATGTGCAATACGTGATAATCACATCAAGGTAAAAAAGTATTCTGCATTTATCCTATGTATTACAAACAATCCAATTCTACTTTTTTTCAAATAGTACATTTTGAAATGTACTATTAAATTATTTTTGACTATAGTCACCCTGTTGTGCCAGCAAATACTAGATCTTATTCATAGTAACTTGTATTCCTCTAGAGAAACTGAAAATTTTCCATGGAGAAAAATCAGCATGGTAAAAGAGTTTATTCAATCATTGTGAGGCATGCTTCCATCAGTAAAGTCCTGCTTTAGAATCTATCATGGAGGGAGGTAGAGCAAGATGGCAGAATGGAAAGCTCCACCAATCATCTCAGCATCCCCCCCCAAAATCAGCAAGTTAACAACTATCTACATAGGAAAAAACAATTCCATGAGAACCAAAAATCAGATGAGCACCCACAGTACATGGTTTTAACTTCATATGGCTAAAAGAGGCCCTGAAGAGATAGAAAAAAAAACAGTCCTGAATCACCAATACTGCCCCTTCACCACACCCAGCAGGCACTGCATGGTGCTGAGAGCATCTTCGGGAACTGGGGTAGAAAGAACACAGTAATTGTGAGGCTACAAACTCAGTGTTATCCTGTTAGAGCAGAAAGAAAAACCAGAACAAACAGCTGATGCCTGCCCATGGATGGAGCATTTAAAGAAGTTTCAGCCAGAGGAGTTCACCCATCCCAGGGGTCCCAACTAGAGTAACTGCAAACATCACCACCAAGGGCCAAAGTGTTCTTCGTCTCTAAGTAAACTTGAAAGACATCCTAGACAATAAGGACTGGAACTAGTAGGGGAGTCCTAGGGTTGAACTAGACCCAGAGACAGTGGCCTGGGATAGGGGGTGCAGCAAGTGACATACTGAGAAACTAGCTGGTGCAGCCAAGAGAATGCTGGTGTCACCCCTCCCATAACCCCACACTGCACAGCAAATGGCTCCAAAAGTTATCACTTTCTTCCGTCTGAGGAGTAAAGAGGGAAGAGTAAGAGAGCCTTTTTTTTGCATCTTGGACAACAGCCAGCCACAGCAGAACAGGGAACTATAGGTCAGATAAAAGAGACCCATGTTCTAGGCCCTAGCTCCCAGAAAACATTCCTAGTCACACCCTGGGCCAAAAGAAGACCCACTTCCTTGAAAAAAAGAACCTAGTGCTGGCAGCATTCATTACCTGTGAACTGAAAAGCCTTGTGGTACTGAATAATCATCAGTGATACCCAAATACTACATTAAGGGCCTTGGTGAGCTTCTGAGATTTGCTGACTTCAGCTGTGGTGACTATAAGACAAAGCTTTTGCTTCAGCAAAGCAGAAAGAAAAGCAAAGAGGACTTTGTCTTGCACCTTAGGTACCAACACTGCCAGAGGGGGTTATAATACTAAGCAGACTCTTCGGGTCCCCCATTCCAGGACTTAACTATGGATGGTATTCTGAATCTATATGTGGCAAGAAGAGGGCTCACTGTCCTAAAGCGTGAGTCCCAGGCCAATTAGCATTCACCACAAGCTGACTTAAGAGACTTTAGGCCTTAAAGGAACATTGGCGATAGTCTGGTAGTACTCCTCAAAGCCAAGGGTGGCAGTGGCTATGGGGCAAAATTCCTGTGCCTTTCAAAAAGGGGAGAATGAATGGGAAAAACTTCATCCTGTAATATGAGTGCCAGTTCAGCTGCAATACCAGAGAATATCAGGTAGATAGCTAGTGTTCTTGACTCTGCTCTCTGTCTCCCAGATTTAACATCTGGACTCACCCAAGGCCTGGGAGACCTCATTGCCCTGATGGGAGGGACACATGTCTGGGTGGATTTGTTACCCAATGATTGTAGAACCCCAGGGCCTTGAGCAAACATAGGGTGTAGCAGGGAGTGGTTACAGCACAACTTGGGTTAGACTCAGTGCTGTGCTGGATTCAGGTCTTACCCAGCACAGTCATAGTGGTGGTGGCAACAGGGGTGCTTGATTACTCTACCCCTAGTCTTTGTTGGTTCAGAACAGAGAAAAAGACTATATTTGGGAGAAAGTAATAAAAGAGAACAGGAAACCCTGCCTGGTAATAGAGAGCATTCTCCCAGATTTTGTCCAAGACCATCAAGATGTACCTTTACAAGTCTGCAAGAACCACAGCATTACTGGATTTTGGGTGTCCCTTAAAGCAGAAACAGCTTAGATCACAACACCTAAGTCCTTTCAAATAACTGAAAACCTTCCAAAAAAGGATAGCTACAAATAAGGACAGAGAGTGAAGACAACAATAATTACGTAACTCTTCAATGCCCAGACAGTGAATAAAATCCAATAGCAACTACACCAACTGGGAAAACATTATCTTAACAAATGAGCTAAATAAGGCACCAGGAACCAATCCTGGAGAAACAGAGGTATGTGACCTTTCAGACAAAAAATTTAAAATAACTGTCCTGCAGAAACTCAACAATATTCAAGATAACACACAAAAGAAATTTAAGATTTTATTAGATTAATTTATGAAAGAGATTGAAATAATGGAAAAAAATCAAGCATAAATTCTGCATAAATTTAACTGGCACACTAAAGAATGTATCAGAGCTCTTTAACAGCAGAATGAATCCAGCCAAGGAAAGACTCAGTGAGCTTGAGGACCGGCTATTTGAAAATACATAGTCAGAGGAGACAAAAGGAAAAAAAAAACAATTAAAACAATGAAGCATGCCTCCAAGATCTAGAAAATATCCTCAAAGGGGCAAATCTACCAGTTGCGGGCCTTGAAAAGGAGGTAAAGAAAGAGATAGGGGTTGAAAGTTTCTTCAAATAAATAATAACAAAGAACTTCCCAGACCTAGAGAAATATATCAACATGAAAGGAGAAGTTTATAGAACACGAAGGAGATTTAACCCAAAGAAGACTAACTCAAGGCATTTTATAAAGGATCCTAAAATCGGCAAGAGAAAAGAAACAACAGACAATGAATCTCCAATACATCTAGCAGACGAATTTTAAGTGGAAACCTAACCTCAAGAGAGGTTAACAAATTTAAATTGCTGAAGAAAAAAATTACTTTGAATAGTATATCTCCTGAAAATATCCCTCAAACATGAAGGAGAAATACTTTCCCAGGTAAACAAAAGGTGAGGGATTTCATTAGTACCAGAATGTCCTACAAGAAATGCTAAAGATAGTACATTGAACAAAAAGAAAAGGACATTAATCAGCAATAATCACCTGAGTTTACAATCTCAATGGTAATAGTAAGTACACAGAAAAACAGAATATTTTATCACTGTAACTGTGATGTGTAAAGTACTCTTACACTAAGTAGAAAGATTAAATGATGAACTAATAAAAATAATAACTACAAAAACATTTCTAAACATATTCAGTACATTTACTTATAAATAGTAACAACAAAAGGTAAAATAGCAGGGGCTGAAGTTAAGGTGAGGTTTATTAGTTTTCCTTTTTCTTGCTTTTTCTTTACATAAAAAGTATTAAGTTGTTATCAGGTTAAAATAATGGATTATAATTTAATATCTGCATACCTTATGGGAACCTCAAATCAAAAAACAGACAATGGATATACAATAAAAAAAAGCAAGAAAATAAATAGTATTACCAGGTAAAATTACTTTCATAAGATAAAGACAGGAATTAAAGAAATAACGAGAAGATCACAAAACAACCAGAAAACAAATAACAAAATTACAGAAGCAAGTTCTTATTTATCAATAACAACATTGATTGTAAATTGACTAAACTCGCCAATCAAAAGACAAAGACTGGCTGAGTGAATGAAATAAAATGCACTGATCTCTCCTTTACAAGGATCACAGTTCACCTATAAAGGCACACATAGACTGAAAATAACGGGGTGGAAAAATTCCATACCAACGAAAAACAAAAAAAGAGCAGGAGTCGTTATACTTCTATCAGACATAATAGATTTGAAGACAAAAACTATATGAAGAGACAAAGGTCACTCTATAGTGACAAAAGTGTCAATTCAATACTTATAGTATTCCATCTGCTAGTAAGGAATAGGGTAATATTAGTTGAGGATGTTACTACATGATTATATAAATGTATATTTGTTTAGTGGTTGCTTGGAAACTTTACCTTTAAACAAAGTGGCTTATTTATTTATATATGCATTCACTGGTGTAACATCTATTTGCAATATTAATCACTGAAATGTGAACAAACACCTTATTATAACTGGCAGCCCAAGAAAAAAAAAGATCTAATGCAGAAAAATCTCTACTAGATTTAGAAAGTGTGAATTCTTTCAGTATTTTCTGATAAATACTGATGTCAAAACAGATTCTTCTGAGAAGATTCATCTTAGGTCATATTAAGCAGTATTTATTACAAACACAGATCAGAAACAATGCTCAGGTCTTGAATCTTGCCAAATGAAGAAGGAAGCACAATTGCAATGGAGGACAGCAAACAATAACAATTAACACTGACTACCTTTTGCTGAATGCCTACTACGTGCCAGGTATGGTGATAGAAACTAAGAAATGTTCATACCTGCAATCTTCAAACAACTCTGGAAAGCAGGTACCATTTTTTCCCCATATTATTAAGTAACTTAAAACTCAGAAAGATGAAGCAGCAAACCTAAAATCACAGTCATGTGATAGTAAAAAGAGTAGCTGGGTGTATTAGTTCATCCTCATGCTGCTAATAAAGACATACCCAAGACTGGATAATTTATAAAGGAAAGAGGGTTAATTGACTCACAGTTCAGCATGGCTGGTGAGGCCTCAGGAAACTCACAGCAGAAGGGGAAGCAAACACATCCTTCATCACATGGTGACAGGAAGGAGAAGTGCCAAGCAAAAAGGGAAAAGCCTCCTGTAAAACCATCAGATCTTGTGAGATCTCACTCACTATCATGAGAACAGCAGCTTGGGGGTATAACCACACCCATGATTTGCTTACCTCCCACCAGGTCCTTGTCATGACACCTGAGGGTTAGTGGAACTACAATTCAAGATGAAATTTCGGTTGAGATGCAGCCAAACCATATCACTGTGATTCCAACCCAGGGGTCTGAATTCAAAAACTAAGAACTTTAGTCTACGTTATATTCTAGGATACATTAAGGGGTCAGGAAACTGACACTATTTGCAACTACAAAATAAAAATAATAGCATCATAGTTGAATACCTAGGACTACATACTTTCCTATAGGGCTTACCATCTAATAAGTCCATTGAGAGGTATGTGGATAAGGTAGCTAGAGAAGTAGAATAAGTTTTCACTTGCATAGATTCCTATAGTTTATAAAGCATTTTTTAACATGTTAGCTTTTTGGAATCTTATTATACTGGCAGGTGTCAATTCCATTTTCCAATTAGGTGAAGTGAGACTTAGAGAGATTAAGGTATTTGTCTGGAGCTAATTGGAAGCAAGAACTCAAACCCAAACCCTCTGCTTCCAAAAGCCTTTTTTTTTTTTTTTAAATATATGGTGCTTACTTGTTTAGCTCCCTCAAAAATACATAAGATGTTATCTATTTAGAAATACACTTCTAACCTTTAAATTATTAAAATGATTAAATCATTTAAAATGCTTATTTTATTTGTGTACATAAAACTAATTTCTATTCCTTTCAAATAAAACTGCTTATGTATATAAATGTATGTATATTAGTGTTTGCCAAAGATTCTTGAATCAAAGGAAATGTTTATCATTTTCTGTTTTAACCCTGTTAAGTTTCAGCAGTGATAGTACGAGAATGCAATAAAATGAGAATAAAATGTAGCCACCTATTTCGCAATTTTGAAACACTTCTTATTTTTAAAATGCAGTTATAAAAAGCATGAATTTAAATCTGCAATATGTGGTATGTATTAGGAACAATACATGTTTGATCATTAAAATTGTATATTTCATTATTCCATTTTGATTTCTATTTTATCATTTATTGCCTGTGGTTAGCAAAATTTCATTATGTTATCTCTAGGCAATTGTTCTTGCTTTAAAGAGATGATGAGGTTGCTTTTTGGTACATTCATATATCTTTGAAATAGCTACCTTACACTCAATCTTGACATCTAGATCACAGTATGTATAATGTAGTGCAATATCATTAGAAGGTCTGTAAATAAATGGTTGCTAAAATTATGAAAATTAAAAAAAAGATAAACGAGAGACCATAGTAATGTGGCAGATTTCTGTGACATACTACATTTATTATATATTGTCCTATATTTCATATTATAGATAAATGTATTACAATTTGTTGAATTTCTGTTTTTCATTTCAGTAGGTATAAAAAACAGTATGTTTAATTACAATGTCTCCTTTTATGTCTTATTATTTTTCTGCCTAATTTATCATTTTATCTTGTTCATTACTACTTTCTGTTCACTTTAGATTACAGATATGGAAACTGACTTCTGCAGTGTCCTCTGATAAATATTAATATAAAAAAATTCCTCAGCAGGTTCACCTTAGGTTATACTGATTAATATTTACTATATAAAACCATCTAATTAAATTGATAGTTAACAGCAAACTATTTTTTATTATGTTCTATTAGGACTGATTTAAAACAAAAACATAACTCTGATCTTAGGATAATTTGATGGTCTCCTGCTAGTTCCATAGATTTATGGCCATTTTCTCTAATGAAATTTTCTGTATTGGAAAAAAAAGCATCTTTTTATTCTAGTGGGTATTTATGCTACAAGGTGAGAGATTTGTTTTGCATTTTCAAATAATATTGAAATAAAATGTAGAAGTAATATAAATAAAATATAAATATAGAATCACACACAAATACATTATTTAAGAAAAAGAATATTCATTCTTAATGATCATGATAGCTTTATAGAGGCATAATCAAATGTGTATCCTGGTTCCACTTTTAGTTAGTTGAGTGACTGTGGGTGAGCCACTTCCCTGTTTCTAGACTTCTTTTTTGTTATCTGAAACATACAGAATTTGGTCTTCATAATCACTAGTACTCTCACCATTTGTGCATTTTATTTGGTGACTTCATCTCAATTTCTATAGGTGGACTGGAACAGAAAAACAAAGACACAGCTTTCCATGTAGATCAGGTTACAAAAATATGTGTTGTATGAAATAACGCTATGTGTTGAAAGTTGAGTGGTCAGCCCAATTACCCTGCTCAGAATAAATTTAGCATTGCATGCTTCTGGGTACAGCACATCCATTAATGTTCACATAAGTTACTGGTGACCAAGTGCTCACGATTTCTCATTTCTTATCATCTGACATGATTTGCCCTAACCATAGTGAGGCCTGTCTCCTTGCCTTAAGCCACCTCATGCATAAGCAAGCTCCACAGTGAATAATGTCTCAAGAGAGGTATTTCTTGTTGAAGCACTCTGATTTTGCCAAACTACCCAACCCCTGCACTGGCCCCTCCTACAAGGTTTTCATGAGCCCTATTACCCCCTACAAGAGAAATGCCTTTCTCTGTTTAATTTTGATACACTTGCAGACCCTGACATTGGAGTTTTCTCTCAATTCCAAGAGTCATTCATAGTATGGTCTCTATTTATATCCAGATTTGATGTGATTTGATACTGGGCAGGTAAGCTGATTTTTGCAGCTCTATCATTTTGCCTCTGTGATAATTTAGATTTCTTTATTGTGGCTTTTACATCCTGACCTCACTGAAAGTCTGTTTTGAATATTTTGTCTTCCTTATGGACAAATATATGAACTGAGTCTATACCATATGATCTTTTTGGTATCTATAAAATGTGAACATTTCTGAAGCATTCTTCTCACATGATCCTTTAACTTTTTTTTTTTTCAGAATTTGTTTGCTCATTCTTTTCTCATTTGGTTCCTGTAATTTGAATATATGTATCTAGGACTTTCTTTTAAATTTTTCTTTTTGTTAACTATTCCATTTTTCCCTTCAGTCCCTTCCATGGTTTAAGGATACTTGTAAATATATATTTCCCATCCCAAAACAATATATTTATTTCTATTTTCCCATCTGTCAGGACTTTTTATGTACATATATTGGAAAGTTGTTGGGCCTCTTTGTGGCTTAGTTTCAGGCTGTGGGATAGTGAGAAGCCTCAGAAGAATTAGTTGATCCTGTGAGAAAACAACATATACACCATGGAATATTATGCAGCAATCAGAAATGATGAGTTCGTGTCGTTTGTAGGGACATGGATGAATCTGGAAAACATCATCCTCAGCAAACTGACACAAGAACAGAAAATGAAACACCGCATATTCTCACTCATAGGTGGGTGATGAAAAATGAGAACACATGGACACAGAAAGGGGAGTACTAAACACTGGGGTCTATTGGGGGGGAAAAGGGGAGGGCCAGTGGGAGGGGGAGGTGGGGAGGGATAGCCTGGGGAGAAATGCCAAATGTGGGTGAAGGGGAGAAGAAAAGCAAAGCACACTGCCATGTGTGTACCTACGCAACTGTCTTGCATGCTCTGCTCATGTACCCCAAAACCTATAATCCAATAAAAAATTAAAAAAAAAAAAAGAAAACAATGTGCCTAAAATGGTATTAGTTGAGAACTTCTAATTGAGAATTAACCTCCCTTTGGTGTTTCCAGAAATTTATTTAACTGAGTGCTGTGATTGTTAGTGACTAATCAACAAAGAATGGCTCTTAGCAGCCCCAGACTCACTATAAAACATAGCTGTTATCATTTAGTTTACCTGTCTTCAATGTAACCTTTACTAATTTAATTTTATTTAACCTAATGATGATTTTTTTTAAATAAGAGAAAGTGTAAAAGCATATGTGAGAGAAATATAACAGAAAATAAATATAATATTAAATAATATAGGAGAGACTATAAATAAATATAGAAGGATTATGAGTATAAAGGGTGATAGAATATGAGTTAATAAACAATCATAATGCAAGGAATGAGAAAATAAAAAAGAAAATGCATAATCTGTAATACTATAAGAAAGTAAGAGTGAGTAAAAGCAATAAGCATGAGAAAACAAATATATAAATATGAGAAATAGAAAAAGTTAATATACAAAAATAAAACAATATGAAATAAAATTTAATGTGAAAGGGATGAGACATTAAAATGAAATTTCATAATGAAAAACAATGAAAGAATAAGAGAAATGTAGAGAATGTGCTGAAAATGTCACATTAAAAATGAAAATATCAAAATATAACATTTATGCAGAAAAAGTAAGAAAATAAGTAGAGTATGAAATAAATTAAGGGGTCATGGTAAAAAGAAAATAAGAGTGTGATATAATATCAGAATGGGGACAAGGATGAGAAAATAGCATGGGTGAGAAATGAGACAAAAATAAAAGAATGAGAAACATGAGGAAGTGAGAGATTAAAGAAGAGAATGAGAACACAGACAAATGAGAACACTTTTTTGAGTTCTCTCATGTTTGAACTGAGAATGGGAAGACTAATTCAGGTGGCTTTGGGAACAAACTCAGGGGCACCAACCAAAGGGGGCAGGAGAGGGTACAGTGGGGGTCAAGAACTGAGTTGCTGCTGGGCCAGTTTCCAAGCATCCTTGAACCAGATAGAAAGGCATCTTGGCAGGGTGCTACAGAGGCTCCACAATACCAGGAAGGTAGAGAGTGGGCAGTGCGAGGGAAAGCAGAGCAAAATTTGCCACTGCTCTGGAGTCTGTGATTATAGCTTAGCAAAGGTGGGTGAGGGTGGGTGGTGGGGACATGAGGCTGCATACTTATTTATAGTTTGCCTGTAAGGTTTACATTTGCTATAAATTTGCTAACCTCTAGATTCTGGCAATTTGAGCAGTAGGGTTCTATTGTAATTTCTTGACCTTTACCTTGCAGTTGAATTGTTTGCTATATTTCAACTAATTGATAAGCAAAAAGGCTTTCTACTTTGTAAATTCCTCTAGCCTCATCACTTCCTGCAATAAAGTGAGAAGCACTGTTGTAACATAGACAGGGTTGTTTTGGACACTCTGGGACTCCTGTTACCAGAGAGAAACACTTCCTTTCAGTGCAAATGGGCTCTACAAACTCAAGATTTATTAAGGTTATTAAAATTGAAAAGGAAAAAAAGCAAGTTATATTTAGAGAAACATGAAGACTGTACCAAAAAAACCTGGTAGAATTGATAAACAAAGGCAGTAAAATTGCAAAATACAAAATCAGCATACAAAAATCCATAAAAAGCAAACAATCTGAAAAAGAAATCAGGAATGCAATTTCATTTAAAAAAGCTACAAAAATATTTTAAAAATAAATTAAAGAGATAAAATATATCTCTACTGGGAACCATAAAACACTGATAAAAATAATTGAAGTGGACACACACACACACAAATATATCCCATGCTCATAGAATTGAAGAAGTAATATTGTGAAAATGTCCATGGATCCCAAAGTGATCTACAGATTCAATGAAACCCCCATCAAAATACCAATATCTTTCTTCTAAGAAATAGAAAACTGCATTCTTAAAATGCATGTGCAATCACAAAAGATCCAAAATAGCCAGAGTAGTCTTGATCAAAAGGATTAAAGCTGCAGTCATCAGACCACCAGATTTCAAAATATAACAAAAAATTACAGTAACCAAAACAGCATGGTACTGGTGTAAAAACAGACACATAGGCTACTGGAAAAGAATGGACAGCCCAGAAATAAATCTGTGTATTTACAGCCAGTTGATTTTTGACAAAGGCACCAAAAGTATTCATTGAGGAAAAAATAGTTTATTTAATAAACGGTGCTAGAAAACTGAATATCTATACACAGTTTTAGATATCCAGTTAAAACACCTCTTTTGACCTTATGCAAAAATCAACTCAAAATGGACTAAACACTTGAAACTATGGAATCACAACTTGAAACTTGAACTACAAACTACAAAACTTGAAACTATGGAAATAGTGGAAGAAAACATTTGGGGAATGCTTCAGGACAATGATCAGGGCAAAGTGTTTTTGGGTAAAACCTCAAAAACATAGGCAACAAAAATTAAAACAGAAAAATGGATTTATATCAAGATAAGACTCTTCTGTGCAGCAAAAGAAACAAATGACAGAATGAACAGACAGCCTAGAGAATGAGAAAAAGTATTTGCAAACTCTAGATCGAACAAGGAACTAATATTGGGAATATCCAAGACACTCAAACAACCACAAAAAAATAAACAACCAATTGAAAAAATGTGCAAATGATTTGAATAAACATATCTCAAAAGAAGACACACAAATGACCAATAAGTATAATGAAACCAATGCTCAACATAACTAATATCAGAAAAATGCAAATCAAAACCAAAATGAGATAGCATTTCACCCTAGTTAAAATGGCCATTTTCAAGAACATGAAAAATAACAGATGCTGGTGAGGATGTGGAGGAGACGGTTTATACACTGCTGGCAGAAATGTAAAATGAGTACAGCCACTATGTAAAATGAGTACAGCCACTATGTAAAACAGTATACAAGTTCTTAAAAAAACTAAAAATATAACTATTACATGATCCAACAATCTCATTGCTGGATAAATCTTAAAAAAAAATCAGTATCTCTAAAAGATATCTGCACACTCATGTTTATTGCAGCACTATTTATGATAGTTGAGATGTGAAATCAACCTAAGTGCTCATCAATGGATAAATAGTTATGTAAAATGTGAGACATTTTATATTTAATTTCTGGCAAGGAATACACAGAATATATACATATATTTATATATATTTATTTAATATATATTTATATTATATTATATATCAAATATAAATATGTTTATATTATTTATATTTATATATTACTTAAATTTATTTATATATTGTACACATTTATATATATATGATATAAATATTTCTATCATATAAATATATATATATATTTGGTCTATTCTTGAAAATGGTCCATGAACTAAGAAAATATATGTGTATTCTGCAGCTCTTGGATAAAACTATTAGATCTATTTGATACACAGTACAGATTCAGTCTTATTTTTGTTGTTTTTCTGTCTGGAAGATATGTCTGATGTTGAAACTTGGCTGCTGAAGTCTTCATATGTGTTGCAGCTTATCTCTCTCTTTAGCTCTAATAATGTTTTCTTTATATATGTTAGTTCTCCTGTCTTTGGCACTGATATGGTTTGGCTATGTCTTTGCCCAAAGCTAGTCTTGAATTGTAGGTCCTATAATTCCCATGTGTTGTGGGAGAAACCCAGTGGGAGATAATTGAATCGTGGCAGTAGTTTTCCCCATACTGTTCTCATGGTAGTGAATAAGTCTCATGAGATATGATGGTTTTATAAGGTAAACACTTTAGGTTTCATTCTCATTGATTCTTGTCTGGCACTATGTAAGACATGCCTTTCACCTTCTACGATGATATGAGGTCTCCCCAGCCATGTGGAACTGTAAGTCCATTAAACCACTTTTTCTTTATAAATTACCCAGTCTTGAGTATGTCTATAACACCTTAAGTATATATTGGTCATTAATGTCCTTTTCTTTCTGATTGATATACTTCCTTTAGCATTTCTTGTAGGATGCATCTGCTATTGTTTAAATCTCTCAGCTTCTGTTTGTCTTAAAGTCTTTATTTCTTTATGATGTTTGAAATACATTTTAGCCGAATATATTATTCTAGAGTAAAAGTTTTGCTTTGTTTTGTTTTGTTTTTAAGCACATAAAATATGTCACGCTACTCTCTCATTGTCTGGAATGTTTCCACTGAAAAGTCTACTGCCAGAGGTATTGAAGGTCCATTTTTTTTTCCTCTTGCTGTTTTTAGACCCTTTCTTCATTTGTAATCTTTATGATTGGATTATTAAATTCCTTGAAATAGTCTTCTTTGAGTTAAACATACTTGTTGTTCTGTAACCTTCTTGTACTTCAATATAGATATCATTCTCTAGGTTTGGGGAGTTCTCTTTTATTATTTCTTTGAATAAACCTTTAACCCTTATTTTTTCTCTGCCTCCTTTCATAGGCCAATGACTCTTATATTGTCCTTTTGAGGCTGTTTTCTAGATTCTGTAGATATGCCTTATTTTCTAATTATTTTTTTGTCTCCTCTATGACTTTGTAATTACAAATACTTGGTTTTCAAGCTAACTAATCTTTTATTCTGCTTGATTTATTCTGATATTAAATGACATTGACATATTCTTCTGTATGTCAGTTGCATTTTTCAGCTCAAAAATTCCTGCTTAATTTTTAAAAATTATTTCAAACTCTGTATTAGATTTATCTGTTTGAACTCTGTACGTTTTATCCATATTTTCTTGAATTTTTTTGAATGTATTAAATACATCTATTTAAATTCCTTTGTCTGAAAGTTAACCTATCTCTGCTTTTTTGGGATTGGTTCCTTGTGCATTATATAGTTCATTTGGTGAGGTTATGTTTTCCTAGATTGTAATGATGCTACTAGATGTTCCTCAGTGTCTGGGCATTAAAGAGTTAGATATTTCATTCATTCTTCACTGTCTGGGCTTACTTGTATTGATCCTTCTCGGGAAGTTCTTCCAGTTACTTGAAAGGACTTGGGTGTTGTGATCTAGTCTGTTTCTACTTTAAGGGCACCTCAAACCCAGTAATGCTATGGTTCTTGTAGAATCATAGAGTTACCACCTTAATGGTCTTGCTCAAGATCCATGACAATTCTCTGGATTACGAGGCAGAGACTCTTGTCCTATTCCTTTACTCTCTGTCAAACATATAGAGTCTCTGTCTCTGTTTTGAGCCCCAAAAAGTTGGGGTAGAGTAACCCAAGCTTTCCTGTGGCCACCACCACTATGATCGTGCTAGCTCAGACCTTTAGCCAGCACAGCACTGGGTCTCACCAAAGGCCAGCTGTAACCACTCCCTGGATACTTCCTATGTTTGCTCAAGGTCTTGGGGCTCTAAAATCAATGGGTAGAAAAGCCAGCCAGGCCAATGTCCTTCCCTTATAGGTTGTGATGTCTCTCAGGTCCCCGGTGTGAGAATATAAAAGTGACATTAATGCATCAGGTATTGCTGTCAAAACCTTAGAAGTCTACCTCTTATTCCATTGTATTGTGGCTGAGCTGAACTCAAACCACAGATGTAGTCCTTGCCAATCTTCCCTGCCCTTTCCAAAGGCAGAGGAGCCTCACCCCTTAGCCACAACTACCTCTGGATATGAAGAATACTGCCAGACTACCAGCAATGTTCACTTAAGGCCTAGGGTCACTTAAGTCAGCTTGCAGGAAATGTTGCCTGGCCTGGAACTCACCCTTCAGGGGAATGGGCTCTCCCCTGACCCAGGGAAGGTCTGAAATGCCATCTAAGATTCAAGTAATGGAATCAGGAATGCTCCTGTTATAATCAGGGTTCTGTAGAGGAATAAAACTAATAGGATTAACAATAATACATATGCATATATTAGGAGAGATATATATAAGAATATATTATATAGGAGATACATATACATATATAGGATATATACATTATATATATTAGAACTAGCAGGATATATATATATATATCCTAAATAGGGTTCTGTAGAGGGACAAAAGAATCTTTTATATACATATAAAGATATAATATAGGATATATTAGGATATATTATATGAAGACACAGGTCTTCAATACATAGTATTCTTGCATAATATAATATATATTATATATAACATATAATATAGTATATATAATGTACCATTATATATTATATTATAAAATATATACCATATATTACACTATATATAATATACTATGTATTGAAGCCTTAAATGTAAGACCCCAAACCATGAAACTACTACAAGAAAGCTTTGCGGAAATGCTGTAGGACATTGGTCTATGCAAAAATTTCTTGAGTAATAACACAATCACAAGCAACCAAAGCAAAAATGCACAAAACAGATCACATCACGTTAAAATGCTTCTGAACAGCAAACCACTCAACAAAGTAAATTGAGAATGCATGGAATGGGAGAAAATATTTGCAAACTACCTACCTGATAAGAAATTAATAACCAGAATATATAAAAAGCTCAAATATGTTTACAGGAAAATAATCTCATAATACAATCGAAAATGCCTAAAATATTTGAAGACATTTTTTCAAAAGAAAACATTCAAATGGCAGACACGTGGAAAGATGCTCAACATCATTATTCATCAGATAAATGCAAATAAAAAGTACAGTGTGATACCATCTTACCACAGTTAAAATGTCTTTTACCCCAAACACAGACAATAACAAATGTTGGCAATAATGTGGATAAAAGGGAACCATCGTACACTGCTGGAAATAGAAATTAGTAAAACTACAATGGGGAACAGTTTGGCAGATGCTCAAGAAAACAATAATTGAGCTAAAATATAACCCAGAAATCCCACTTTTGGGTATATACCCACAATAATTGAAATCAGTATAAAAAAAGAGATGTTGACACTCTCATGTATGTGGCAGCACTGCTTGCAATAGCCAAGATTTGGGAGCAAGCTAGTGTCCATCAATAGATGACTGATTAAAGAACATGCAGTACATATACACAATGGTGTACTATGCAGCCATTAAAAGAATGAGATCCATTCATTTGCAACAACATAAATGGAACTGGAGGTCATTATGTTAAGTGAAATAAGTCAGGTACAGAAAGACAATCTTCCTATGTTCTCACTTATTTGTTGGAGCTAAAAATTGAAACAGTTAAACCCATGGACATACAGAGTAGAATGATGGTTACCAGAGGATGGGAAGTGTAGTGGAGGCATGTGGGTGAAAATAAAGATTGTTAATGGGTATAAAATAAAATTAGAATGGATGAATAAGATCTAGTGTTTTCTAGAAGAACAGTGTGACTAGAGTCAATAATAATTTAATTTTATATTTTATGTTAACTAAACAATATAATTGGATTGTTTGTAATAAAAGGATAAATGGTTGAGGAAATGAATATTCCATTTTGCATGATGTGATTATTATGCATTGCATGCCTATATCAGGCTGTCTCATGTATCCCATTAATATATATACCTACTCAATACCCACAAAAATTAAAAACAAAAAAACATGTACATAGAGACACACTGATCCAAGGATAGTAATGTCCCAAAGATACTCCCTTAGAAGAAAAATCCTGGTAAATCTAATCTTCAAAATACCAACAGTTGTCATAAAGCTTTAGCAATTAAAACTGTTCTCGCTCCACTGTAACCTCTCTGAATTTTTCTCCCCTCTGATCATTCCACTCCCAGTTATTCTGGCCTCCTTGCTTTCTCATCCCTAATGAACTTTCTTCTTTGCTGTTCCATCTTCCTGGAATGTTCTTTCTTCAGCAATGTGTATGGCTCACACTCAAACCTCCTTCAGGTCTCCACTAAGGTAAGTGATTTAATAGCACTTTTCTATCTGATTTAAATAGCAACCATGAATCAACCTTGAATTCCCTATCCTCCTTCTCTGCCTAATTTTTTTCATAGCATTTGTCACCATTTGATATTTTACATATTTAAATTATAGATGGCCCCTGACTTATGGATGATTTCACTTAGGATTTTTTGTCTTTACAGTGGTACAAAACTGTCAAGCATACAGTAGAAACTATACTTCAATTACCCATACAAGCACTTGCTTTTCAACTTTAGTACAGTATTCAATAAATTACAGAAATAGTCAATGTTCTATTACAAAATAGACTGTGTATTGAATGATTTTGCCCAAGCATAGACTAATATAAGTATTCTGAACAGGTAGAAGGCAGGCCAGGTTAAACTATACTATTTTGAATGTTATGTGTATCAAATGTATTTTCACTTACAATATATTCAATTTATGATGTGTTTATAAATATGCAACCTCACTGTGAGTTGAGGACTATCTGTATAACTTTACTGATGTTTTTCCCACTAGAATATAAACTTACAGAAGGGTGGGTATTTTTGCCTTTTTTATTCATTGGTAGATTCTAATCATCTAGAAAAGTGTCTGGCACATAGGGGTTATAGAGTATTTGTTAAAGTAATAAGTGACTCACTGAACAATATTGGAGCAGAGATTAAGTGAAATAAAAATGACAAAGTCCAGACACAAACCCCAAAATACATAAAATCTTGATAGATGACAAAGGTGACATTGAGAACATTAGGGAAAAAAATTAAATATAATCGATTTTGCTACAACTGTTTATCCATATGAAATAAATGTAAATGGCTCCAAACCACACAGAAAAATCCACTTAAGATGTATGAAAGACTTAAATATGAAATGCAAAACTTTAAATATCATTGAATAAAATATAAAATTCCTTTTATAACTTGAGTAGAAATATTGTTCTAAAACCAGACCAATAAAAAGAAACAGTATTTTTAAAGGAAAAGTTCATTATGTTAAATTACATAAAAATTAAGAATTGATGTTGACCCAAAAATGAACTATAAGACAATTGAAATATCTAATTACAAATTGAAATAATATACTTGTCACAAAATCAACAAAGAGTTTCAATAATATATTTAAATAACCTGAAAATTAATTTAAAAACATAACCCAGTTGAAAATAAAAAAAAATATGAAAACGATTTCTGTTTAATATAATTAGAAATTGTGGACATGCAAATCTAAAACCACAGCAAGATACCATTTACATTCTCTAGATTGACAAAAGCTAAGAAGATTGAGAGTTCTGAGTTCTGGTAAAGATTGATAATCATTTCCCATACACTGCTGGCGCAAGAAGAAATTGCTATAATCATATTGGAAGACAACCTGGCCTTATTTTTTAAATTAAATAGGCTCATATTCAACAATCTGGTAATTCTACTAATAAGATACATAGTAGAGAAAGCATTACGCCTACGAAATAAGAGATGTATTCATAAAAACATTGTATATTCCCTGAACGACAATAACAAGAAATAAACATTAAAAGCTACACAAATATCCACTGCCAGAATAAATAAATAGTAGTACCTTTTCAGAATGAAATAATATAGACCAGTGAAAACAAACTGCAGATCACACATCAACAGTGATGAATGATGTTGAATGAAAAACCAGTGTTATAAGTGTACACACAGATTGATACCACTTGATTTAAAGTTTAAAAACAGGAAAATTCATACTATATTACTCACAGATTCATATAAAACATCATTAATATTGAACTAGTCAAAGGAATAATATTTTCTGAATAGCAGTTGTCTCTGGTAGGGTATTACTGTGGGGTAGAACTGTGATAGAGACATATATAAAACACTATTGGCTATTTCTTATTCTGAAATTGGGTAGTGAATTAATGGGTGTTAGTTTTATCATCATGTTTCATAATTTAACTAAGCATAACAGATCCTTTTGTGTATTTTGAATATTTTGAAGTGATACCCTTGTTTGATAAAAATGTCTCAAAAACAAGGATTTCTCTTCAGCAAAATAAATGCACAAAGTTGTGAAATAATGACAGATTGGGAGACAATATCTTCAAAGCCAAACTCTTATAAGAGACTCAAATATACACTATACAAGATACTCCTCAAGTTAACGGTAAAACCAAAACGAGAAAAACTGATACAAAAATAGAGAAAATACAAATAGTGAAGTAATAGAAATGAAAAACTAAATGCATTACACAAGTAATTAAAGAAAAGCAAATGAAAATGAGCTAATACTTCTGTACTGTTTTCAAAATGATAAAATCTGACAATGCTGAATATTGGTGGGTTCCATATACCCATATGTATGTGGAAGTATAGCAATTTGGAGAGCAGTCTGAGAGTACTTAGTACAATTAAGTATACAAGTACTTTATGACCTGGCAATTTCCACTCCTAGACTGTTACCTCAAAGAAACTGAGAAGAAGAACCATAAGAGGATATGTATAAACTTATTCATCACAGAGTTGTTTGTGGTACTAGAATTTGGAGGAAACCAAAATGTTCATTATCTAGGGAATAGTTAAACAAAATATGAATATATACTGTGAATATGAATATATAATCTGCAGCAGTAGAGTCAATAAGATAGATGTCCTGTAGCCACTTGGGTAGAACTCTGAAACACTACACTGAGTGAAAACCATGATATCAGTATCAAAATATCATATATATATATATATACATATACACATATACACTCGTGTGTGTGTATCTTTTCTCTTTCTTTCATTTTTTTTTTTTTTTTTTTTTTTTTGAGGCTTGATCTCGCTCTTTTTGCCCAGGCTGGAGTGCAATGGCGCAATCTTGGCTCACTGCAACCTCCACCTCCCAGGTTCAAGTGATTCTCCTGCCTCAGCCTCCCAAGTAGCTGGGACTACAGGTGCCCATCACCATGGCTGGCCAATTTATTTTGTATTTTTAGTAAGGACGGGGTTTCACCATATTGACCAGGCTGGTCTTGAACTCCTGACCTTGTGATCCTTCTGCCTCAGCCTTCCAAACTATTGGGATTACAGGTGTGAGCCATCATACCCAGGCTTATATAAATTTTTAAAATACAAAAATAATGTATTCTTGTGAAAATCACGAGATTTAAAATGAATAACAAAATGAATTATCTCATGTTCTTTCTCTTTCTCAATAATTCTTATCCTTGTGAGTTTTGATTTCAGAAAAAAAGTGTTAGCTTTAAACCAAATGATAACTTATCTATGAAATCCAACTCCTCACAAGAAATGGACTATTCAGTAACATTGGCTTAATTATTAAAGGATGGTGTATAAGCCTCTCTACAATTGGTATGTGGTGTAACAATAAGGGAGAAAACACAGGTTGATGAAGGTTTACATTAGAGATCACTGTCCTCAGAAGAGTAAAAGAACAGACCGATTTAGTTAAAACAAAAAGACGCAAAGAATCTTCCCGGAAGTTTCAAAGAAACAGTTCATAAAACTTATTACGGAGCAGACAATGCAAATTATGCATTATGTTTTACAGCACAGTATTTTCATGTGAAACCCTCCCAATGATTCTATGAGCAGGTGTGCACACCTGTGTGGCTCTTTTTGGATTTAGTAAGTTTTAACACATCAGATGCTTTCTATGAGATTAATCTACTAACTTCACTAATAGGCCAATATATTAATAATAATCATACTGTAAATAGAAAGCTACAATGCACTTTATCTTATAGTTTTGCAAATTACTTTCACCTGCATTTACTGTGAAATTAAAAAAAAAAAAAACCTTCTTTGTTAGGCAACTATGATCAGCCCCAGTTTATAGAATTAAAAACCGTGTCCCCAAAAAGATAGTATTTATCTAGTATATTACAAAAACATCAATTTTCTGACTAGACAGGGAGAAATCTTGGAAGTCTTCAATCAGACAGCAGGAATTTGTTCAATTGTACAAGCATTTTTAAGGCAAAAGGAAGTAGCAGAAATTGAATATATGTGGAAAACTGAGCAAAGCATCTATCAAATGCTCAATTCTAACTTCACTACGACATATTAGAGAATTCGGTAGACTGAGTTGTGTACTTAGAAACTCAGTAAAGTTACCAACTAGCAAAGATAATTGGAAACACATTATCTCCTGTTTTAATATTACCATCACATATCCTGAGTAGATTCTAAAATATTAAATTAAGAATTGTGCTACTCTTCAAAAAGATATGGAAAAACAAAAACAAAATGTTATGTGGTAAAATTTCTGCTTGGTTCATGTTTTATTAATTAAATTAGCTAACTATGCCACTCATATATTTCTAAAAATATAATTCTAGAAAGCCTTGACAAAGAAATGCTCCCCATACTCTGTAAGTGACTATTTATCATAGATGAATAGATACTGCTTATATTTTCTTACTTTCTTTTTTTTTTAATGAGAGGAAGCTTTGCTCTTCTTACCCAGGCTGGAGTACAATGGTGCAATCTCGGCTCACCGCAACCTCTCCCTCCTAGGTTCAAGCAATTCTCCTACCTCAGCCTCCTGAGTAGCTGGGACTACAGGCTGTGCCACCATGCCCAGCTAATTTTGCATTTTTTTAGTAGAGACAGGGTTTCACCATGTTGACCAGGAAGGTCTCGATCTCTTGACCTTGTGATCCACCTGCCTCGGCCTCCAAAAGTGCTGGGATTACAGGCGTGAGATATTTTCTTTAGTAATTCCAGTATAATTAGCTACTGAAAGGGGTTATATGTTTTTCAGAACCATTCCAATGTGTGTAATTCAAACATCCTTGTTTTAAAGCCTTTTCCTCACAAATACTTTGAAATATTTATTTAATAGTCTAAATTTACAAATAAATTAATAATTTTTTTTTCAAGTTTAGTGATACTCAAGTTTAAGCAGATACACATTTTCTCAGAGGTTGCCACAACAAAAGGTGTTTCTTTTAACTGGAACACATTTTTTTATTTATTATTTTTATTTTTACTTGCAAAAAGTGGCCTTTCTTTTGATATGCCAGCATTGCTATGATAGTCAATGACAAGATCTATTTCTGCCCCACTGCAGGTAGGCTGTCTAGCTTCTGAATAAGAGTGACTTGATTCTTGAAATATATTCTAGATTTATTTGAATTTCATTAATATACAATTCCAAGGGTGTTGTCATTTCAATTATTTGGTTATACTATAAATTAGAAGGAAGACAACACAATGCTTATAGCTAGGGAATTGCATTCAGTGATATTTTCCAATGCTAGTTGATGGTGTCTTTAATATGAATGAATCAAGATATTTAAAAAGAAGTGTTGGCCAGGCACAGTGACTCACGCCTGTAATTCTAGCACTTTGGGAGGCCGAGACTGGTGATCACCTGAGGTTAGGAGTTTGAGACCAGCCTGACCAATATGATGAAACCCCATCTCTATTAAAAATACAGGCATGGTGGCATGTACCTGTTATCCAAGCTACTGAGGAGGCTGAGATGGGAGAATCGCTTGAACCCAGGAGGTGGAAGTTTCAGTGAGCCAAGATCATACCATTCTACTTCAGCCTGGGAAACAAAAGCAAAACTCTGTCTCAAAAAAAAAAAAAAAAACAAAAAACAAAAAAGAAAGTGTTTACTTGTTCACTTGGTTTACTTGGGCAGAGGGGGAAGACAACAAATAGTCTCTAAAATCACCATGAATGGCTTTCTCTAATTGTCGTGATAAAGCCCTGAAGAATAAAGGATCATGTAGCCTAACTGCCATTTACTGAGATATTAAAAATTGGGAAGTTTGGATTTCATTTAAGTTATAACTTCTAAAGTGTCAATCTAAATATTTATTCCATAATTTTAAACACGTTTTGTCTAAGATATTCCTCTTTGGAGAAGATGCCTAGAGTCTACATAAAATATTCATGATTATAGCGCATGTCCAAATGAGAGTAGGGTTTAGATGGCAACAAAAGAGTCAAATAAAGTTCAAATTACTGAATGAGAATGGGCTACCTCTGAGGCTGCACAAGTCAAAGGGATGTCATTCACACAGATTATCATGTCTCAACAGATTGTTGGGACCAGCTGAATTGCATTAACAATAATGGCCCAAATTTCTTATCTTCTCTTCCCTACCCACTGGCTCCAGGAGAACATCAGTCTCTGGTTCAAATTCAAGCATTTCTAGGACTTCCCAGAGAATGTCATGCATTTTCTCATGAACAAGCCCGGGCAGCTACGTGCACCACCTTCACTTGCTCTTACTATTGCCATACTTACTGAGCAAAGCTGCCTCTGACAGCCCCTACAGTTTTCTACTAGAACTCTCAGTCTTGTGCCAGTCACTAGACTCCCACAAACAGTCCCACCATCTCTTGCTGGTCTCTGTCTCTGGTGCCCTGGAGCCCTTAAATGACCATAATTGTCTTCGGAAAATGGAAGAGAATGTTCAACTTCCCTTTTTATTACATTGTGTTACAGAGGACATAAATCTGATTATTGAAACCAACTTTTGCATTTATACCTATGGGTCTCTCTTATTTAGGACTCTGACATCAAGCCAAAAGGAACTGGACTACAGAAAATATTACTGACAGCCGCCAAACTCTCCTTAAAACCATTCCTCTCTTCCAACAACTAAGGCTAAGTAAGTCAAGCTTGTTATAACTCTTTCCTCTTCTACTGCCATGTGTTTTCATTCAGAAGGTCACTCAGCTAACCATGAAAACAGTCTTCTACTAGGCCATTGTTCAGTATTTCATAACATGTTTAGATAATTATTTAATTCAATTATGGACACTGCTTTAGGCTACACAGGCTGTAAGTCCAATAAGAAGTTTATATCATACTTTAGAGGTTGCAAAATGTATTCACACATTCTTATCATTTAATTCTCACAAAAACCTGCGAGGTAGACCAGGTTATTCTATGAAGAAAATCAAAATTCAGATCGAAAGCTACTTGTTCAAAGTTATGTGAACAGCTTGATAATATTAGATAACAAGAATCATTCCTCTATGAGACTCATTCTTTTGTTGATTCTATCTTGCTAGGCAGGCTTATTTAATTTCATTTGAGAAACTGCTGAGTTAGGGCACCAAAGAGGCATAAATACAAAAGTTGGTTTCAATAATCAACTAATGATGTTGGATTACAGATCTCACCCTGTTTCTCACTTTTCTTATTCAACATTTTTCTATATGTGAACTTAGTTTATTATACATAACTGCCACACTCACCATATTTTATCTAATCTCTCTTAGTAATGGACAATGGGATTGCATCCAATTCTTTCCCACAGGAAATAATAAAATAAAGCAGCAATAAAAATCTTTGTCTATGTCCATGTATGGATCTATGTGTAATTCTTCTTGGGATATTCAGCTAAATAATCATCCAAGGATATTAGTATCTCTATTGTACTTTGACTAATTGCTACCCATTTATTTTCTTAAAAAGATTATACTTGCCTATGTACTCATCAGCAGAGCTTTGTGGGTTCCCTTTTCCTCACAACCTCACAGATACTTGACAAAATGAAGCTCTATCCATTTTGTCAGTCTAACAGATAAAACATATCTCATTTTTGAAATCTGTATTTCTTCAATTACTGATTAATTAGATTCTATCTTCACCATCTGTTCAGCTTTTTGGGTTTCCAAAAATGCCATTCAAAATGGCATTTTGTATTATTTGCAAATTTCTCAATTGGGGTTATTGGCTTTTGTCTGGTTGACATGAAAGATTTCCTTCAATAATCTATATATTGATCTTTGTTTTAGACATTGCAAGTATACTCTCTTATTCTGTCAATTTTCTGTTTACTATTATCCATGGTATATTATGATAAGGGGAAATCTTAATTTTTATATAAATAAATTCATCATGTGTTTTACTTTCATTTGGTGCTTTTGGAGTTTTGTTTACAACCTTGTTCTCCAAACCTAAATACTAAAAAATAATCTTCTATATATTCTTCTACTAACTTTATAGTGTTACATTCATTTCATATTCAGGTAATAAATTCATGTGAGGTTCCTCTTTATATATGGTGATGAATAGGAAACCAGCTTATTCTCCATATAAGGAGCTAATTTTCCTAATGTAATTTCCTAAACAATCCTCCTTAACAATGATTCGTGATTCTCACTTTATTACATATTGAGCTCTTGTATAAATGGTATTTATATTTCATTAGCTTCCCTTTGAAGGCATAACAGTTTTACTGTTAACATTGACAATATACTAAGAATTACAATAATTCAACTGTTTAAACTCATAATGATAAATTTAAACTATCAAAACACATAAGAGGATATGGCATATTCCAAAATTTTGTAGTGGATATGAGAGAAAAAAAAGAGTTTGTCATTCATAGTTCAAATACATGATTCTCTTCCCTTCCATGGTTTCACCAAAGTACATTTCGTAGGAGTAAGTCAATAGCCATTGCTAGTGCTTCATCTTCTAAGGTTTCCTAGATTTTATAAGTGCATTTTCACTCTCCTGGTAACCAATTTACAAGCAAACTGAGTGGAAAGTCATTAGTAGTATGCCTCAGTAGGCCTCACTAACCAACTAACACATGGAAGGATATTACAAACAAATATATAGAAAAAGACCTATCACATGCTTCTACATATTCAGTGCCCAGAAGAAAAAGATTGCTGCATGGATCTTTTGTGCTTTAATCCACATTATAAGGATGTTCACAAGAAGAACTATATGAGAGTATTTTATTGCCATTGTTTACATCTTTCTACCATGGCTTCTATGAAGGAGAACATTTTAAAGTGTACATGAAGAATAATTTTCTGTGATAATATCAATGATTTTTAAAATAACTTTAGGCTGTACTTATATAAGTCACCAATAATTACTTCCCTCATTTACTCTGGTTTCAACTGAAAATATGATAGGTGTTTGAAGAATATGCTCTGAGAAAAAAATCAAGTTTCAAATAAAAGATATTTCCTCATTAGTCTATAGGAGGCATGAACAAGTTTTCATTTTTTTATACAAGTCAAAGCCACTGGGAACAGTTCCCGAGATTATTATGTTGAGAAATATTCTGAGTTGACAGGTAGGTTCAGCAAAACATAATATAATTTGCCATTAGTAATAACTGAAATAGGCAAAGGAGGGAAAGATGACAAGAAAATGGCACACACAAAGCTAAATTCTAGTAACCTAGTAGCCTCATATACATTTATTTTCCCCATGACTCAAGTCCTTTCCTACAGAATTAAGGAGATTATTTTAAATATTTCTTTATATCTAATATCTGCTGCACAACTTCTTTTTTTAACTTTTAAGTTCAGGGTTACATGTATAGGTTTGTTATACAGCTAAACTCATGTCATAGGGCTTTGTTGTACATATTATTTTGTCACCGAGGTACTAAGTCTAGTACTCATTAGTTATTTTTTCTGATCCTCTCCCTTCTGACACCCTTCATATGCAAGTAGGCCCCAGATGCTTTCCTCTTTGTGTCCATGTGTTCTCATGATTTAGCTCCAACTTATAAGTAAGAAGATGCAGTATTTAGTTCTCTGTTCCTGTGTAAAGTGTGCTAAGGTTAATGGCCTCCAGCTCCATTCATGTTCCTGCAAAAATCATGATTTTGTTCTTTTTTATGGTTGCAGAGTAGTCCATGGTGTATGTAGCACATTTTCTTTACTCAGTCTGCCATTGATAAGCATTTAGGTTGGATCCATGTCTTTTTTATTGTAAATAGTGCTGCAATGAACACTCACATGCATATGTCTTTATGAATAAGTGATTTTATATTCTTCTAGATATAAACCCAGTAATGAGATGGCAGGGTTGAAGGGTAGTTCTGTTTTTAGGTCTTTGCAAAATCACCACACTGATTTCCACAATGGATGAACTCATTTTCACTCCCACCAACAGTATATAGGATTGTTTTCCACCACAGCCACTCCAGCACCTGCTGTGTTCTTACTGTTTTATACTAGCCACTCCAACTGGTGGGAGATGTTATCTCATTGTGATTTTGATATACATCTCTCTAATGATCACTGCTATTGAGCTATTTTTTATGCTCGTTGTTTGCATGCGTGTTTTCTGTTGAAAAGTGTTCATGTCCTTTGCCCACTTTTTTTTTAAATTGTACTTGAGCTTGTGTACATGTGCAGATCATGCAAGATTGTTGCATAGGTAAATTCATGGCAAGGTGGCTTGCTATCTCCATCCCCCTATCACCTATACCTGAAATTTCTCCCCACATTATCCTTCCCCACCCTTCCTCCCAGTATCCTTCCCCTCACCCCATCAACAGACCCCAGTGTATGATATTCCCGTGTCCACATGTTCTCATTGTTCAACACTCACCTATGAGTGAGAACATGCGGTGTTTGATTCTCTGTTCTTGTGTCAGTTTGCTAAGAATGATGGTTTCCAGGTTCATCCATGTCCCTAGAAAGAACACGAACTCAACATTTTTTATGGCTGCATAATATTCCATGGTGTATATGTGCCACATTTTTCCTGTCCAATCTATCATCAATGGGCATCTGAGTTGGTTCCAGGCCTTTGCTATTGTAAACAGTGCTGCAATGATCATTCGTGTGCATGTGTCCTTATAATAGAACGATTTATATTCTTTTGGATATATACCCAGTAATGGGACTGCTGGGTCAAGGAATTGCCACACTGTCTTCCACAATGGTCGAACTAATTTACACTCCAACAGTGTAAGAGTGTTCCTATTTCTCCACATCCTCTCCAGCATTGGTTGTCTCCAGATTTGCTAAAGATCGCTATTCCAACTGGCATGAAATGGTATCTCAACGTGGTTTTGATTTGCATTTCTCTAATGAACAGTTATGATGAGCATTTTTTCATATGTTTTCTGGCTTCATATATGTCTTCTATTGAAAACTGTCCTTTCATATCCTTTGCCCACTTTTGGATGAGTTTTTTTGTTTTTTTCTTGTAAATCTGTTTTAGTTCCTTATAGATTCTGCATATTAGCCCTTTGTCAGATGGGTAGATTGCAAAACTTTTTTCCCATTCGGTTGGTTGCCCGTTTGCTCTAATGACTGTTTCTTTTGCTGTACAGAAGCTCTGGAGTTTGATTAGATCCCATTTGTCTATTTTGGCTTGTGTTGCCAATGCTTTTGGTGTTTTAGTCATGAATTCCTTGCCTATGCCTATGTCCTGAATGGTTTTGCCTAGGTTTTCTTCTAGAGTTTTTACGGTGTTAGGTCTTATGTCTAACTCTTTAATTCGTCTGCAGTTAGTTTTAGTGTAATGTGTCTGGAAGAGGTCCAGTTTCTGCTTTCTGCACATTGCTAGTCATTTTTCCCAACATCATTTATTAAACAGGGGATCATTTCCCCATTGCTTTTTTTGGTCAGGTTTGTCAAACATTAGGTGTTTGTAGATGTCCGGTGTTTCTTTGTATGCCTCTGCTCTGTTCCATTGGTCTATGTCTCTGTTTTGGTACCAGTATCATGCTGTTTTGATTACTGTTGCCTTCTAGTATAGCTTGAAGTCAGGTAGAGTGATGCCTCCAGCTTTGTTCTTTTTGCTTAGGATTGTCTTGGCTATGCGAGCTCCTTTTTGGTTCCATATGAAGTTTAAAGTGTTTCTTTCCAGTTCTGTGAAGGTCATTGGTATTTTCATGGCGATAGCATTAAATCTATAAATTACTATGTGTAGTATGGCCATTTTCACAATATTGATTCTTCCAAACCATGAGCATGGAATATATTTCCATCTGTTTGTGTCTTCTCTTACTTCCTTTAGCAGTGGTTTTTAGTTCTCCTTAAAGAGGTCCTTTACCTCCTTTGTTAGTTACATTCCTAGGTATTTTAATCTCCTTGTAGTAACTGTGATTGGAAGTTTGCTCTTGATTTGGCTCTCTGTCTGTTATTGGTGTATAGGAATGCTTGTGATTTCTGCGTATTGGTTTTGTATCCCTAGTCTGCTGAAGTTGCTTATCAGCTTAAGGAGAACTTGGCCTGAGACAATGGGGTATTCAAAATATACAATCATGTCATCTGCCAATAGAGACAATTTGAATTCCTCCTTTCCTGTTTGAATACCCTTTATTTCTTTTTCTTGCCTGATTGCTCTGTCTAGAACTTCCAATATTATATTGAATAGGAGTGGTAAGAGAGGGCATCCTTGTCTAGTGCCAGATTTCACAGGGAATGCTTCCAGCTTTTGCCCATTCAGTAGGATACTGGCAGTGAGTTTGTCGTAAATAGCTTTTATCATTTTGTGATACATTCCATTGATACCTAGTTTATTGAGAGTTTCTAGCATAAAGGGCTGTTTAATTTTGTTGAAGGCTTTCTCTGCATCTATTGAGATAATCATGTGGCTTTTGTCTTTGGTTCTGTTTATATGGTGGATTACGTTTATGGACTTGCATATGTTGAACCAGCCTTGCATCCCAGGGATGAAGCCTACTTAATTGTGATGGATAAACTTTTTGATGTGCTATTGCAATTGGTTTACCAGTATTTTATTGAAGATTTTTGCATCTGTGTTCATTATGGATATTGGCCTGAAGTTTTCTTTTGTGTTGAGTCTCTGCTGGGTTTTGGTATCAGGATGATGTTGGTCTCATAAAATGAGTTGGGGAAGACTCCCTATTTCTGTATTGTTTGGAATAGTTTCAGAAGAAATGGTACCAGCTCCTCTTTGTATATCTGGTAGAATTTCACTGCGAAGCTGTCTGGACCTGGACTCTTTTTGGTTGGTAGGCTATTAATTGCTGCCTCACTTTCATCCCTTCATATTGGTCTATTCAGTGTTTCAGCTTCTTCCTGGTTTAGGCTTGGGAGGGTGCAAGTGTCCAGGAGTTTATCCATTTCTTCCAGGTTTACTGGTTTATGTGCATAGAGTTGTTTGTAGTAATCTCTGATGGTAGTTTGTATTTCTGTGGGATTGGTGATGATATGCCCTTTAATGTTTTTTATTGTATCTATTTGATTCTTCTCTCTTTTCCTTTTTATTAATCTGGCTAGTGATCTATTTTGTTGGTCTTTTTAGAAAACCAGCTCCTGGATTTACTGATTTTTTGAAGGGTTTTTTTGTATCTCTATTTCCCTGAGTTCTGTTTTGATCTTAGTTATTTCTTGTCTTCTAGTAGCTTTTGAGTTTTTTTTTTTTTTTTTTAAATCTTGCTCCTCTAGCTCTTTCAATTTTAACCATAGGGTGTTGATTTTAGATCTTTCCTCACTTCTCATGTGGGCATTTATTGCTATAAATTTCCCTCTAGACACTGCTTTAAATGTGTTTCAGAAATTCTCATTGTGTCCTTGATCTTGTTGGTTTCAAAGGACATCTTTATTTCTGCCTTCATTTTATTGTTTAGGCAGTCAACATTCAAGAGCCAGTTGTTCAGTTTCCATGAAGTTTTGCAGTTTTGAGTCAGGTTCTTAATCCTGAGATCTAATTTTACTGCACTGTGGTCTGAGTGACTTTTTGTTATGATTTCCATTATTTTGCATTTGCTGAGGAGTGATTTATTTCCAATTATGTGGTCAATATTAGTGTAGGTGTGATGTTTTGCTGAGAAGAATGTATATTCTGTGGCTTTGGGTTGGAGAGTTCTGTAGATGTTTATTAAGTCCACTTGCTCCAGTTCTGCATTCAATTCCTGAATATCCTTGTTGATTTTCTGTCTCATTGATCTGTCTAATATCGACAGTGGAGTGTTAAAGTCTCCCACAATTATTGTGCAGAAGTCTAAGTCTCTTTGTAGGTTGATAAGAACTTGCTTTATGTATCTGGGTGCTCCTGTATAGGGTGCACATATATATTTAGGATAGTTAGCTCTTCTGGTTGGATTAATCCTGTTACCATTATGTAATGCCCTTCTTTGTCTCTTTTGATCTTTGTTATTTTAAAGTCTATTTATCAGAAATATCAGAGATTAGGATTGCAACTCCAGCTTTTTTTTTTTTTTTTTTTTTTTTTTTTTTTTTGCTTTCCATTTGCTTGGTAGATCTTCTTCCATCCCTTTATTTTGGGACTATGTATGTCTTTGCATGTGAGATGGGTCTCCTGAATACAGCACACCAATGGGTCTTGACTCTTTACCCAGTTTGCCAGTCTCTTTTTATTGGGGCATTTAGGCCATTTACATTTAATGTTAATATTTTATGTGTGAAGTAGATCCTGCAATTTTGTTACTGGTTGTTTTGCCCATTGGTTGACAAAGTTTCCTCATTGCATCATTGGTCTTTACCACTTGGTTTGTTTTTGCAGTGGCTGGTACTGGATGTTTTTTTCCCGTGTTTAGTGCTTTCCTCAAGAGCTCTTACAAGGCAAGTCTGGTGGCAACAAAATCTCCCAGTAATTGCTTGTCTGTAAAGGATTTTATTTCTCCTTCACTTATGAAGCTTAGTTTGGCTGGATATGAGATTCTGGGTTGAAAGGTTTTTTTTGTTTGTTTTTGTTTTTTTTTGCTGTTGTTGTTGTTTTGAGACGGAGTTTTGCTCTTGTTACCCAGGCTGGGGTGCAATGGCGTGATCTCGGCTCACCGCAACCTCTGCCTCTTGAGTTCAAGCAATTCTCTTGCCTCAGCCTCCAGAGTAGCTGGGACTACAGGTGTGCACCACCATGACCAGGAAATTTTTGTATTTTAGAAGAAATGTGGTTTCACGAAAGTTCTTTTCTCTACAGATGTTGAATACTGGCCCTCACTCTCTCCTGGCTTGTAGGGTTTCTGCCAAGAGATCTGCTGTGAGTCTGATGGGCTTTCTTTTGTGGTAACCTGACCTTTCTCTCTGGTTGCCCTTAGCATTTTTTTTTTCCTTCATTTCAACCCTGGTGAATCTGACAATTATATGCACTAACTTTGTATTCTGAGGCTTCACTGAAATTGTTTATTGGCTTAAGGAGCTTTAGGGCCAAGACTATGGACTTTTCTAGATATAGAATTATATTATCTGTAGACACGGATAGTTTCAATTCCTGTCTTCCTATTGTGATGCCCTTTATTTATTTCTCTTGCCTGATTGCTCTAGTCAGGGCTTCCAATACTATGTTGAATAAGAGTAGTGAGAGAGGGCATCCTGGTCTTACATGAGTTTTCAAAGGGAATGTTTCTAGCTTTTACCCATTTAGTATGATGTAGGCTCTGGGTTTGTCATAGATAGCTCCTATTATTTTGAAGTATGTTTCTTTAATAACCACCTTGTTTAGAGTTTTAAACATGAAGCAATGTTGAATATTATTGAGAGTTTTTTCTGCGTCTATTGAGATAATCGTGTGTTTTTCTGTTTTTAATTGTGTTTATATGATGAATCACATTTGTTGATTTGTGTATCAATAAGTACACAACCTTGAACCAACCTTGAAAGGTTGTTGAATCAACTTTGCATCCCAGGAATAAAGCCTACATGATCCTGATGGATGAGCTTTTTGATGTGCTAATAGATTCACTTTGCCAGTATTTTGTTACCAATTTTTGTATTAATATTTATCAAGGATATTGGCCTAAAATTTACTTGTTTCGTTGTGTCTCTGCCAGGTTTTGGTATCAGAATGATGCTGGCCTCATTGAACTTGTTCGGAAAGAGTCCCTCTTCCTCAATTTTTTGTGATAGTTTCAGTAGGAATGATACCAGCTCTTCTTTGTATATCTGGTAGAATTTGTCTGTGAATCTGCCAAGTCTTTGCTTTCCTTGTTTTGTAGCCTATTTATTACTGATTCAATTTTGGAGCTTTGTAGTTGTGTGTTCAGAGATTCAACTTCCTCTTTGTTCAGTTTGAGAGGGTGTAAGTATCAAAAAATTTATCTATTTCTCCTAGATTTTCTAGACTCTGTACATGGAGATACTCATAATATTCTCAGATAGTTATGTGTATTTTAATAGGGTTAGTGGTTATCTAAAACATAAGGTTATTTAGATCTCTCTTTCCTTATTAGTCTAGATAGCATTCTATTTTGTTATGTTTTTCAAAAAACCAAGTCCTGGATTTGTTATCTTTTGAACAGATTTTGTGTCTCAATCTCTTAAGTTTTGCTCTGATATTGATTATTTCTTGTTTTCTGCTATCTTTGTATTTGTTTTGCTGTTGGTTCTCTAGTTCTTGTAGCTGTGATGTTAGGTTATTAAATAGAGAAATTTCTAACTTTTTGATATGGGCATTTAGTGCTATGCATTTTCCTCTCAACACTGCCTTAGCTATGTCCCAGAAATTCTAATATGTTGTATCTTTGTTCTCCTTAATTTCAAAGAACTTTTTGATTTCTTCCTTAATTTAGCTATTCATCCAAAAGTAATTTGAGAGCAGGTTATTTAATTTCCCTGTAATTTTATCATTTGAGAGAATTTGTTAGAGTTGATTTCGAATTCTCTTACACTGTGGTCCTAGAGAGTGGTCATTATGATTTCAGTTATTCTGCATTTACTGAGGAGTATTTTATGTCTGATTATTTGGCCAATTTTAAAGTATATCTACATTAAAACTTCTAATGACTGCCTTGGAGAATATCATCAAATTCAAAAAGTTGATTTGACTATTAAATGCATTGCACTCTATTTTGGGCATTTCCTATAGTATATATAGATGATAGTAGAAAACAGATTTTCGTTAGCTCACTTGTGCTTATGTTCTTTCAGACCACAAAGTCACATGATGTTTGATATGTAAAGCATTTGGTCATAGCTCCTTGTTATTATAGTATCCAATATAGCATCCATAAACCAAAAGTCAGGGGTTTAATCTATGTATTGAGGAGTATTTTTTATTCCAAAAGAATGTAACTCCTTTAGAACTGGGTACAACCAGAACTTCAAATCCTGTGTAAATATTGTTAAATAGATGATTTTTAATTCATCCTAACTAATTGAAAATCCTCCATAAACACCAGAGATATTCTACAAGACCTCTTCCAAAGGCACTGAATTTTTGCACAATAAAGTCTTCACTTGGATGTATTAAGTCCAGAAGACATCAGATTCTGGAATGATATCTGATCTGATTCCAGCCCCTTTACCAATATACTAGTGCTTCTTAATATATCAGATAGAAAAGGAATGAGAGTAAAATTTTAAAAACTGAAGATTGCTTAGTCAAATGTCTAATAAGTTCACTAAAGCCTAATTCAAAACTTCTTATCTGCTTCATCTTACTCTTTTCTATCTTTTCAATCTCCACATTTTATTCTAAAACTAATAATCCTAACTGTTAGAAGATACATTTATATGTTAAGTAATACAAAAATGTCTACTAATAAAGACTTTTAAAGTGATTTTAAAGCACAGAAGATAAAAGAAAAAACCTCAGGGAAATCTTGTTCAATGTAATCTATTGTATATATTACTTAGTTGAATATCACATGAAGGCATTTATTGATTTTAGCAGAGAAGACACATAAAATGAGATCCCCAAAAGCCATTAGATGAATATGAACAAGTGTACATTTACATTCACATGATTTTAAATAAACCCACATGTTACACATAAGTGTACCTAAAGAGAGGAAGAATGTATTGTAATATTGTTGTTACATTTGTAGTATCTGTTTCTTTACCTGTAAAATAAAAACATTGCAAATATGATTTCTAAAGCCCACACAATCTCTCTGGCTGTCTCTCCTGGCTGATATTTTTGCTGTGTATCAAAATATAAATTTCCAGTTTCGCTTAGTTTCAAAAAAGAAAACTGCAGTCTTTTTTTTTTATTGTACTTTAAGTTCTGGGGTACCTGTGCAGATCATGCAGGATTGTTGCATACATACACACATGGCAACGTGGTTTGCTGCCTCCATCCCTCCATCACCTACATCTGGCATTTCTCCCCATGTTATCCCTCCCTGACCTCCCTACCCCCACCCACTGTCCCTCCCTTGGCACCCCCACCACCAGACCCCAGTGTGTGATGCTCCCCTCCCTGTGTCCATGTGTTCTCATTGTTCAACACCTGCCAGTAAGTGAGAACATGAGGTGTTTGATTTTCTGTTCTTGTGTCAGTTTGCGGAGAATGATGGTTTCCAGATTCATTCATGTTCCTACAAAAGACATAAACTCATCGTTTTTTATGGCTGCATAGTATTCCATGGTGTATATGTGCCACATTTTCCTTGTCCAGTCTATCATCAATGGGCATTTGGGTTGGTTCCAGGTCTTTGCTATTGTAAACAGGGCTGCTATGAACATACGTGTGAGTGTGTCTTAACTGCAGTCTTTAACTGATTGAAATACAAAAGATACTTGAAAAGTAAACATTAGCTGTCATGACATTTCCCAGCATTGTTAGAGTTAGGTTACTGGCTCTGTACAAAAAAAATCACAGGACAGTAATTATTAACATACTGGAGTGAAGAGCTATGTGAGATTTTGTGCCATGTAAACTATTATTCAATTTTTAAAAGCACTGTGAAAATCAAGCTGAAACTTTGGACAGATATCCTTAGATCTATGTGCATAATATTAATTTTCATTCCTAAGCAGCTTGATACAATGCTGTAGAGCAGTGGCCACTGAAAACGATCACCATCGTGTGCCACAGTCTTTAGAAATTAAAAATGCTCCTTACCTAATACCATTGGATACATGTAAATCAAGACAACAAAAAGTGTGGATGGATTATAAGTTGCTTACAAATAATTAATCTCTTAAGCAAAACAAGTATCTTATAGGCTACTGTACCAAAAGTAGTAATTATTTTGTTTCCCTTTAGCCAGTCTTCTTTGTCCATAAGAATTATAAAAGATCTAGTCCCCTAGCTCTCACTAAATTCTGAAATACTTTTCAGATTACACAAACAAAGCAATCTGCTAATATGGACTGTTTGAGTACCTCAGTAAAGTTAATATGGCACACAGAAGCCCATGACAACACACAGTTCATCAAGAGTTACTCATCAATGAAAATATACATTGAATACATAAATCCTGATAATAATGTATAAATGTCAACAGTCTTGGTGGGTGAGTTAGACTGGTTTTGAAGGTTCATGGCTGAGGCAGGCAAAAAGAGTGTAAGCCTTAGTATGCATATGCTATAAAAGAAGAAAGCCCAGGGGTAGAGGGAGGGGCATGAGCCACTCACTCAAATGCAATATTAAGATGGATGGGTGGTACCACAAAAATCAATTATCAAGATAAATACTATTTTAATATATTTAAAAAATAAAAATAAATTCCAAAACATGCTAACTAAAACACGAAACTTGTAAATACATACATGGCTTAACCATACTCCATCTTAAATACTGAACCTCAGCTGAGTACTTAACTTTCCTAACCCAGGTTCTAACCCTGAAGTCAAGTGTGATAGCTTTAAGATTGATTTCATGAAGAAAAAGAGAGTCTCTAATGCTACTTATCTGAGGCAAGTGATGAAGGCCTTTATTCCATTCTAACATTATTCTATGTAGATATGGCATCTACACAATACACTCATTAAAATGTCTCTTGATTATATATATATATATCTCATCATATGCTATGAGAACTACTTCAAAGCTAATTTCAGTCAAATTTCTAGGGTTATTTTTTTTTCAAATACCACTTGTAGCGATCCTGAGAAATAGGATACTCTGAAAGAACTATTTAATTTTCCTAAAGAACAGTATTTTGAAGTCATGTGAAAATTAATTTGAAATACTCTATATGTTTGTGAAACCTTTTTGTTTCAGAGAATAATTATGAGGCTGATGAATGCTGATAAGAGAAAAAGGATCATCAACTCTACCAATACTTAGTCCTGGATATGGTAGCTTCTACGTGCCTAAACAAAAGAAAGAGATGTGAAATAACTTGTAACATTAGGATTTAATATTAAGGTTTAATGACTCTGGATATTGGCATCATTAACAGATTTGATTATACTTCAACAAGATATCAATTGTGATATCCTTAAATATCTCAAAAGAGTCTACACTTTCAGATTTCATACCATTTTTCTTATTATCAGAATTTTACTTGAGGGGAAGAAAAAGAGAGTAACATTGACATGAAATGAACTCTGGTATTTAACACTTAAATTTTAGCAGTCTTATGAAGTGAACAAAGGTCTACGGGGCCACCGAGGGTGGGAGAAAATTTTTCCCATTATGGGAAAAAGGAAGTGAGGAAAAGCATTGGAGATACAATAAATGAACTAGGTTTTCAATGGTATAGAAGACTCCTATAGATGAAAGAGTGGAAGAAGAACTTCATGCAGGACAACAAATAAAAAATAGAGCTTACAGTGATGAATAAGATATTCTCACTCTCAGTGAGCTTGGCTGAGAGACCATGATAAGCAACACAAGCTGAAATATGCAAAGAATTATATGGTAGATATAGAGAGAATACAATAAAGAGGGGAGAGGGAGGAACTAAGACTCCCAGAGTGAGGATCAGGAAAAGGATAATGGAGGAGCAAACATCTGAGCTGAGTCCTACGTGATGATAGAAGGTGAAGGTGCAGAGATGGCAAGGACACTATGAACCACCATGGTCAGAAGTATGCAGGATGTCAAGAGAAAGTAAAAGTTATTTAGTTTAATTAACCAAATGGTGACTTAAAAGAAAATAATAAGAGAAAAATGTGAGAACTTTGAGTTGGAACCAGAGAGCTGACGGCAGAGAATCTTGATTTTATTTTTAGGCAGTGGCTAAATGGGGACATGAGTCAATGGTGGTTTTGTAACAAGGGCATGAGCACAATTGTGCTTTGGAAGATAAATCAGGTTACAGTGAGTAAAACTGAATTGAAGGAAGAAAGACTGAGAGCATGGATAAAAGAAGAGAGATATTAGAAAGTTTTATTGGGAAATTTTACCTTATGTCAGAACATGATTCTTTAAGACAAACCATCTGTCTTCAGGCAACTCAGAATTGCAAAAAACTACTGGCACAAATATTGTGCTGAAAGGAATTTTGGCTCTTGAAGGTACTCTCAACTCACTGCTTTGAGTTGTAGCCATTGTTCTAATACTTAGTTCATTCAGTTGTTTACATTTTGCATTAATAATTTCTTTATTGATTGTACTGATTCTTTAGTAAACTTCGTTAAATGCCTAACATGGTTTACGTATGGAAGCCAAAATGGTTTCTTTCTGTGTCACCCTCCAGCTCTCTTTCCACCTGTCTCAAATGTGAGAACTACTTTCAAATATTCTCCACTGGTCTGATAGGGTCACTATCAACCTTCTTAACTAGAGATACAAAGAGCTCTGTGATCTCGCCTTTGATGGACTCCCTCATTTCAATTTTCACCACTTTCAGTATCATGGTTTATGCAAGAGAGACATCAAAGCAGATGTTCTCTCTCACAACAAGCTGTTTCTCACCTGGCCTACTGCTCTAATTTTTGTCTTTGCCTGATGGGTTCCACTGTACAACACCCCATTCTTCCTACACCTGGCTAACTTGGATTCATCTTGGAGCACTTCAGCTGTAAAATATTTCCATCAGATTTCATGTGTTAATATGAACAAGATTTCAGTTCAGATTTCAGGTTTTATGTATTGATAAACACCAGAGTTTAGTTCATACAAAAGAGCAGCATTTGCATGAATTGAACTCTGATAGTTAACACTTAAATTTTAGCAGTTTTCTATAGTCTGGTATAAGCATGTACATAATGCCATGAATAAAACATACTATGAGCTTGGTTCTATCTTAGATTAGTAGGAAAGATAAATTGAATAACAACCACTGAATTTTTATCTGTTGCTGGCTCCTCTGAGGCAATGAATCAATCTGGCCAATAATCTGTAGTTCTCTCATGAGCAAAGATTGCTTCATGTCACCTGATACCATAGAGGACAGTCTTAACCTTTTTATTAAGGTTTCAGCAAGAAATCAGAGTAGTGGTAGTTGTTTATCGTGCGTGTGTGTGTGTGTGTGTGTGTGTGTGTGTGTCTGTATGTGTGTGTATTTCAGGCAACTGGGTTGATTAAGCCATTCTAACCTTTGTACTTACACTGTATCACTGTGACGAACAGTTTTCACCTATTGCTAAACCTTTTGTTCTCATTTGTCTTTCTAAACCTTGGCTCCCAATTTGGTGTCTATAATTACTCACTAAATATAGGTCAGGAGTCTATGTTAATTTAATATAAAAAATTTAAGAGTAGAAAACTTGGCAAACACAATATTATGCAATGAATATCTGTATGCCTACTGAGTACTGAGTATTTCATAGGTATGCAACTATTTGCATGGAATTACATTCACATAAATCCACTCATATCAAAACGTTTTGTATTTTACTCACAATTTTATAAACATTTATCTCTGTCTTATAAATACTTGCAATTTAAAAGCCCACATATATTGTTTGACCATTTCACTCCTCAAGTGTCATCAAACAGTGACTTAAGAAAATTCGGAATGGCAGAAGATCCTTAGAAAGTTAATCTGAACATTAAATTTTATATACAGAGAAATTTAGGTACGAATAAATGAAGTGACTTGTCAAAAGTCACACAGCTAGTTAGTGTCAGATGCCAAGCGAAGTCCATCAAAACACACATCTCTCAACTCCCAGTAGGGTAGACTCTCCACTGTGCTCTACCCACTGCTGCCACAAATCAGTCCACCCACTGTGCTACCCAAATGGGTCTGAAACCTCTTTCTATGAAATCAGGCAGCAAGTCCTGTTACCAGTAAGGAATAATTCTCCAGTGTCACCTCCCCTAGAAAGAATTGCCTAGCCTGCACTGTGGAAGTCAGTCACTTATAACAATGTTGTATAATTTTCTTTCTTTATGCCTCACTAGACTTTTCTAGTCTAGGAACCCTTCATTGCCAGAGACCACGTTTCATGCATTTGATTATAACTGGTATTAAATTCTCCTAGTATTATAACAAATTACCACAAACCTGGTGGCTCAAGAGGACAGAATTTTATTATATCATCATTCTCCCTCTAGAGGCTCTAATGGAAAAGCTTTTCTTTTCCTCTTTCAGTATCTGGTGGCTGCAAGCATTACTTGGCGCATAGCTGAATCACTCCAATCTCTGCTTCTAAGGTCACATTATATTATCCTTTTCTGTCTGTGTCTAGTTTCCCTCCACCTCTCACTCACAGGAAAACCTGTGATTGCATTTAGGATCCCATCTCAAGATACTCAGTCGCATGTATAAAATCCTTTTTTTTGTCACATAAGATGAAAGATACAAGTTCCAGGGATTATGATATGGATATCTTTGGATGGGGGTCATTATGTAGTCTACCACAACTCTTATTTCAGAGAACAAAATATAGATTATAGCACAAAGAGTCTGTATTAACAGAATTATTTGACTATTTAGCATATTTTTTAACAAAAGTTTGCAGGGTTAAACTTAAGCATTTGGCCTTGCCAGTATCAGAAAACATGTGCACTCAAGATGAAAAGCAATCAAGGATTCAGGTAACAGCTACCTAAATGATGAATTGATTTTGCAGCTCAGTCACAATTAATGTTGGTTACGGTAACTGTTTGGAATAACAAACACTTATTTTCTGCTCATTATAAAAAATATTGCTTGCATACTGTAGAATATTAAGGGATAAGGAGAAGAGAAAATATAAACCAAAAAATCTTACCTAGAATTCCTTCACCCATAGATAATCACTGTTCACGTTATATTTATTTCTAGTATATTGTATATGTATACATATATATATGCATACTTAAATATATTTTGCTTTTGATATGTATTCCTAATATTATGAGTTATATATATTAAATTCCAGACATTTAATTTTACTTAGATGATTTAAATAATAATATGTGGAACATTTTTGTAACCTATATTTTCACTAGGTATTATATCATTAGCATTTTCTTATGTCATTAAAAATTTATTGTAAACATCATTTTAGTAGCTACATAATGATCCATCATATGGGTGTATCATAAATTACTTTATCATTCCCTTGATTTTATGTAGTTTGGCTGATTGTAAATGACTTTTCACAGTACTGAATACAATGAATACAATGTAAGACACCTATCAAGGTTAATTCAATATTGATGGAATATAATGAACTGACTTTCAAAGACTGGGAAATATGTGCTCTCATAGAGCCACATTCAACAGAGAGTATTTAAATATTGATGTTTGCACTATGTGTGAAGGTGACTTTGCCTTCCTATCTCATAGTTCACTTACCTATAATCTGTGCTCTGGAACATGTTTGTCAAGAGCCAGACAACATGGGATAGGAAAGGATACATGGAATCACTTAGAGAAAAACAACCTGAAATACTTAACTGGAGGTTAAAGTCCAGTCTACTGCCTGGTATGAGCTAGACAGGTCATGAGTAACCCAGAAGGCAAGCATGAGCCACAGAGTGACTCAGTTATCTCAATGAGGCCTAAGAAAATACAGAAATCTTGAGAGCTAAAGTGTCAATAAGAAGCATAACTGGGGTTAAGAATTTTATACTTAAAGTGACAATAATTCTGTCAGGCAGGGAGATATGGTTTGTGTTTCTTTTTATCCACCTTGACATCTTTTCTCCTGTGTCCCCTCCCAGGTCTCAAAGGAATAAGCCATTATTCCTTATAACCCAATGTTTAAGAGCCTACTATGTAATAGAAAACATACATCTCTCTTCATCCTTACATCAATATTGACATAGTATTAATATCCATTTATTACAGATAAAAGCTCAGAAAGGTTAAGCATGCTCCCAAGATCACACAGTTAAAATTTAAATTAAATCAAAGTGTCCTGACTCCCAACGTGATGTGGTTAATTTCTATCCTCTACTTTTTTGCTTGCCTAGGTTACAGGTTTCCTCTCAAGTTATGATAGTTCTATGATTTTATTTGGTACCTAAAACAAAGACTTCAAAAAGGTGTGTCTTCAAATACAAGGAGCTGGTGCCTAACCAATACATGATCTGCCTACTGGAATGATGACTCAAAGCTCATGACTACCATAAAGTAGTTTTGTCATGGAGACTCGGAGTTCATTTTTTTCCAATCTTCTCAGCACATAGGATCTTTAAACACAGAGGACTAACTGAGTGAGTGTTTTCTGCTTAACTGAGTGTTTTCTGCAGCACTCAGTGGTTATCTAAAAGGAAAATGAAATTTAAGGAATAAAATTAGAAATACAGATATCTTTACATAGTATAAATCAATACTTGAAATACTGGGTAGGAATTCTGAATTTCAGAGCATTATCAAACACACAAGTTCATATTAAGCCAGGAAAGATAATTTTCTCTAAAGTTTAAATCATCTTGATCTTTTTCAGAACCATTAACCACCAACATATAACATCATATTTAATAACAAATACTGTGACATTGACTTTTTATTTTATTGAATTATGTAGGATTAAAAAAAATTTGAATTAACCTTCTTTGGCCATGAGTCACTTTTGCCCAGAAATACCTTACTTTAAACTATACTACAAGGCTACAGTAATCAAAACAACATGGTACTGATACCAAAACAGAGATATAGACCAATGGAACAGAACAGAGGCCTCAGAAATAATGCCACACATGTATACCCATCTGATCTTTGACAAATATATGAAACAAGTAATGGGAAAAGGATTCCTTATTTAATAAACTGTATTGGAAAAACTGGCTAGTCATATGCAGAAAGCTGAAATTGGATCCCTTCTTTACACCTTGTACAAAAATTAACTCCAGATGAATTAAAGATTTAAACATAAGACCTAACACCATAAAAACCCTAGAAGAAAGCCTAGCCAAATACCATTCAGGACATAGGCATAGTCAAGGATTTCATGACTAAAACACCAAAAGCAATGACAACAAAAGCCAAAATAGACAAATGGGATCTAATTAAACTAAAGAGCTTCTGCACAGCAAAAGAAACTATCATTAGAGTGAACCGACAACCAACAGAATGGGAATTTTTTTTTTTTTTTGCAATCTACCCATCTGACAAAGGGCTAATATCCAGAATCCACAAAGAACTTAAACAAATTTACAAAACAAAATTAAAAAGTGGGCAAAGGATATGAACAAACACATCTCAAATGAAGACTTTTATGTAGCCAAGAAAACATATGAAGAAAAGCTCATCAGCACTGGTCACTAGAGAAATGCAAATCAAAACCACATTGAGATACCGTCTCATGCCAGTTAGAATGGTGATCATTAAAAAATCTGGAGACAACAAATGCTGGAGAGGATGTTGAGAAATAGGAACACTTTTACACTGTTGGTGGGAGTGTAAATTAGTTCAACCATTGTGGAAGACAGTGTGGCAATTCCTCAAGGACCTAGAAGTAGAAATTCCATTTGACCCAGCAATCCCATTACTGGATATATACCCAAAGGATTATAAATCATTCTGTTATAAAGACAAATGCACACGTATATTTATTGCAGCACTTTCCACAATAGCAAAGACTTGGAACCAACACAAATGCCTATCAATGAGAATGGATAAAGAAAATGTGTCACATATATACCACAGAATACTATGCAGCCATAAAAAAAATGAGTTCATGTCCTCTGCAAGGACATAGATAAAGCTGAAAACCATCATTCTCAGCAAATTGACATAAGAACAAAAAACCAAACACTTCATTTTCTCACTCATAAGTGGGTGTTGAACAATGACAACACGTAGACACAGGAAAGGGAACATCACACGCTGGGGCCTGTCAGGGGGTGGGAGGCTAGGGGAGGGATAGCAGGGGGTGGGGGGGGTGCTAGGGGAGGTATAGCTTTAGGAGAAATACCTAATGTAGATAACAAGGTGATGGATGCAGCAAACCAGCATGGCAGGTGTATACCTATGTAACAAACCTGCACATTCTGCACATGTACCCCAGAACTTAAAGTATAATAGTAATAAAAAAAGAACATGATTTCATTCTTTTATATGGCTGTGTATTATTCCATGTTGTTTATGATCCACATTTTCTTTTTTTTTTTAATTTTTTATTGGATTTTAGGTTTTGGGGTACATGAGCAGAGCATGCAAGACAGTTGCGTAGGTACGCACATGGCAGTGTGCTTTGCTTTGCTTCTCCCCTTCACCCACATTTGGCATTTCTCCCCAGGCTATCCCTCCCCACCTCCCCCTCCCACTGGCCCTTTCCTTTTCCCCCCAGTAGACCCCAGTGTTTAGTACTCCCCTTTCTGTGTCCATGTGTTCTCATTTTTCATCACCTGCCTATGAGTGAGAATATGCGGTGTTTCATTTTCTGTTCTTGTGTCAGTTTGCTGAGGATGATGTTCTCAAGATTCATCCATGTCCCTACAAACGACACGAACTCATCATTTCTGATTGCTGCATAATATTCCATGGTGGATATGTGCCACATTTTTCCAATCCAGTCTATTATCAATGGGCATTTGGGTTGATTCCAGGTCTTTACTATTGTAAACAGTGCTGCAATGAACATTCGTGTACATGTGTCCTTATAGTAGAACGATTTATAGTCCACATTTTCTTTATGCAATCTTCCATTGATGGGCAACTGAGTTGATTCTGTATCTTTGCCACTGTGAATAACACAAAGATGAACACACAGGTCTGTGCATATTTTTTGTAGAATAATTGATTTTCCTTTTGGCATATACCCAGTAATGGAATTGCTGGGTCAAATAATAATGTGAAATGAAAATAAATCTTGGGACATCAAAATCACTAAGCTAAAGGGAAAAGTGAACCTGGGAACTACTTAAGGCAAACCTGCCTCCCATTCTACTCAAAGTCATCTTAATGCTCACTGAGATAAATGCATATCTGATTGTTGCTATTGGAAAGGCTAATCAGAATCTCAAAAGAATGTAACCTTTGTCTCTCATGTAACTACGACCTGGAGACCTTCTCCCCAATACGTGTTGTCCCACCTTTGGAGATCAAACCAATGTTTACCTTACATATATTCATTAATATCTCATGTCTTCCCAAAATGTATAAAACCAAGCTGTGCCCCAACCACTGGGGACAAATGTCATCAGGACCTCCTGAGTCTGCAACACGTATGTCCTTAATCTTCGAAAAATTAAATTTCTAAATTGACCTGTCTCAGATATTTGGGGTTCACAATAGCTCTATTGTAAGTTTTTTGAGAAATCACTAGAGTGCATTCCATAGTGGCTGGACTAACTTACATACCCACTAGCAATGTGTAAGTGTACTTTTTTTCTTTGCAGCCTCACCAGCATCTGTTGTTTTTGACTTTTTAATAATAGTCATTCTGACTGGTGTGATATGGTATCTCATTATGGTTTTGATGTGCATTTCTCTGGTGATTACTGATGATGAACTATTTTTAAAGTTTGTGGGCCACATGAATGTCTTCTTTTGAGAGGGGTGTGTTCCTGTCCATTGTCTATTTTTTTAAATGAAATTTTGTTTGTTTGTTTTTGCTTGTTGGTTTAAGTGTCCTACAGATACCAAATCTTAGTCCTTTTTTCAGATGCTTAGTTTGCAAATTTTTTCGCCCATTCCATAGGTTGTCTGTTTACTTTGTTGACAGCTTTTTTTTTCTATGCAGCAACTCTTATTTAATTAGGTCCTACTTAACTATTTTTTGTTTTACTTGCTATCCCTTTTGGAGACATAGCCTAAAATTCTTTGCCAAGGAGTACATTGAGGAGAGTATTTCATAGATTGTGTTCCAAGATTTTAATAATTTGAGGTCTTACATTTAAATCTTGGATGGATTTTAAGTTAATTTTTGTGTATGGTGCAATGTGGAGATCAAGATTCAATCTTCTGCAGATGGCTAGTCAATTATCTCAGAACTATTTATTGAATAGAGAGCACTTTTGCCATTGTTTGTTCTTGTCAACCTTATTGAAGACAAGATAAGTGTAAGTGTGCAGCTTTATTGCTGTGTTCCATTAGTCTATATGTCTGATTTTGTACTAGTAGCAAGCTGTCTTGGTTACTATGGCTTTATAGGATAAAATTGGATAGTATGATACCTGTGGCTTTGTTCTTTTTTATCTTGGGATTGTTTTGGTTATTTTGGGCTCTTTTTTGGTTTCATATAAGTTTTAGAATAGTCCTAATTTTTTGAGAAATGTCACTGGTAGTTTTATAAGAATAACAATGAATATGTAAATTTCTTTTGGCAGTATGGCCATTTTAAAGAAACTGATTTTTTCAATCCATGAGCATGGATTGTTTTACAATTTATATGTATCATCTCTGATTTATTTCAGCAGTGTTTTGTGGTTCTCCTTATAGAGATCTTTCACATCCTTTGTTAGCTGCATTCCTAGGTATTTCATTTTCTTTATGGCTATTGTTAAGTGGGACTGTGTTCTTAATGTCACTCTCAACCAACACATTTTTGGTGTATAGAAATTTTCTTAATTTTTGTACATGCATTTTGTATCCTGAGATGTTACTAAAGTCGTTTATCTGTGCTAGGAGCCTTTTGGAGGAATCTTTATAATTTTCCAGGTACAGAATCATATCTTCTCTGAAGGGAGATATATGACTTATTTTTTTCTTATTTGCATTCCATTGATTTATTTCTCTTGCCTGATTGTTGTCTAGGACTTCCAGCACTATATTGAACATCAGTAGTGAGAGAAGGCATCCTTATTCTTTTCTAGTTCTCAGTGGAGATGTTTTGAGCTCTTGCCCATTTGGTATGATGTTGGTTGTGGATTTGTCACATATGACTCTTACTATTTTGAGGTATGTTTCTTTGATGCCTAGTCTGTTGAGAGTTTTTTTAATCATGAAGGGATTTTGGATTTCATGTAAAGCTTTCTCTGTGTCTGTTAATATAATCATATGGGTTTTGCTTTCAATTCTGGTCATGTGGTGAATCACATTTGTTGATTTGTGTGTGTTTTACACACCCTGCATCCTAGGAATGAAGACTATTTGATCATGGTGGATGAATTTTTTGATGTGCTGCTGGAATCAGTTCACTAATATTTAGTTCAGGATTTTTGCATTTCTGTTCATTAGGAATACTGACCTGAGCTTTCTTTTTTTGTTGTGTGTCTGCCAGATTTTGGTATCAGACTGATGTTGTATTTATAGAATAATTTCAACAGGAGGCCTTCCTCCTTGATTACTTAGAATACTGTCAGTAAGATTAACATTAGTGGCTGGGCACAGTGGCTCATGCCTGTAATCCCAGCATTTTGGGAGGCCAAGGCAGGTAGATCACCTGAGGTCAGGAGTTTGAGACTAGGCTGGCCAACATGATGAAACCCTGTCTCTACTGAAAAAAAAAAAAAAAACAGCCGGGTGTGGTGGCATGCACCTGTAGTCCCAGATACTCAGGAGGCTAAATCATGAGAATCGCTTGAACCTAGGAGGTAGAGGTTGCAGTGCGCCAAGATCATGCTACTGCATTCCAGCCTGGGTAATAGAGTGATACTCTGTCTAAAAAAAATAATAAATAAATAACATTACTTCTTCTTAGTACATCTGGAAAAAGTTCAGCTGTGAATCTATCTGATCCAGGGCTTTTGTTCACTTTGTAGGTCCTTCATTACAAATTCAATTTCAGAAGGTGATGTTGGTCTACTCAAGATATTGGTTTTAATCTCTTCATGCTTAAATCTTGGGAGATTGTGTGATTCCAGAAATTTATTCGTTTCCTCTACATTTTCTAATTTGTGTGCATAGAGCTGTTCATAGTAGTCTCCAAGGATCTTTTGTATACCTGTGAGATCAATTGTAACATCACCTCTGTCACTTCTGATTTTTTTTGTTGTTGTTAATCTAGGTAGTAATCTATCAATCTTATTCAATTTTTTAAAGAACTAACTCTTCATTTTATTGTTCATTTGTATAAATTTTTCCATCTTCATTTCATTCAGTTCTTCCCTAATTTTAGTTATTTCTTTCCTTCTGCGAACATTTTTTAATAGTTCCTATAGATACAAGGTTAGATTGTTAATTTGAGATCTAACATCTTGATGGCTGTGTTTGGGGTAAACTTTTCCTCTTAACACTGCTGTGGCTAAATCCTAGAGATTATGGTAAATTGTTTCACTATTTTCATTAATTTCAAAGAGTATTTTTATTTTTTTCCTAAATTTTGATATTCACCAAGGTGTTATTCAGGAGTAAGCTGTTTAATTTCCATGTCTATGTGTAGTTTTCAGAGACCTTCTTTATATTGACCTCTAATTTTTTGTGTTGTGGTTTAAAAGTATGCTTGCTATGATTTTATTGCTTTTGAATGTCTGAAAACATGTTTTATGATTGCACATATGGTCAATCTTTGAATATGGTCTATTGGTAGAATATATATTTTATTATTGTTGAGTAGAGTGATCTGTAGATGTGTAATAGATATACTTGGTTAAGTGTCAAGTTTAAGTCCAGAGTTTGTTAGTTTTCTGTCTCGATGATCTGTCTAATGCTGTCAATGGAATGTTAAAGTCTCCCACGACTATTGTGTGGTTTTGCAGTCTTTTTGTAGCCAGAAACAACCAGTTCTATTAATCTGAGAGCTTAATTTTTGGTGTGTATATGTATTAGGATAGTTAGGACTTTTTGTTAGATTCTACCTGTTATCATTATGTAATGGCTTTCATTGTCTTTCTTGCTTTGCATTGGTTTAAATCTGTTTCAAGTGATATAAAAATAGTGACTTCTGTTTCTTGCTTTTGTTTTTCCTGTTTCCATTGTAGACCTTACTTCATCCTTTTACTTTAAATCTGTGTGTGGTGTTACATATAAGATGTGTGTGTTATTACTTATAAGATGGGTCTCTCAAAGACAACAGATGGTTGGGTGTCCTCTTTGTATCCAGACTGTCACTCTGTGCTTTTATGTGGAACAGTTAGGCCATTTACATTTAAGGTTAGTATTGATTATATGTGATTTTGATTCTACTATTGTGTTTGTTATCTAGTTGTTATGTAGTGCACATAACATAGTTATGCATTGATTGCATAGTTGCTTTATAGTGCCTGTGAGCTATGTGATAACGTGCACTTTTGCGGTAGCATGTGTTGTCCTTTCAGTTTCATGTTTAGCATTCTCTTAAGGATTTATTGTAAGGCTGATCTAGTCAAAACATTCCCTCAGCATTTGTTAGTCTGAGAATAATTTTATTTCTCCTTCATTTATAAGGCTTAGTTTGTTGGAATATGAAATTCTTGATTGGAATTTTTTAAGGAAACTAAAAATAGGCTCCCAATCTCTTCTGGTTTACAAGGTTGCTGGTGAGATGTCTGCTTCTAGCCTGATGGAGTTCCCTTTGTAAGTGACCTCTCTCTTGTTTCTAGCTTCCTTTGAGATTTTTTTCTTTTGCATTGACCTTGATGAATCTGATCACTGTGTACCTTGAGGGTGGTTGTCTATTAAAGTACCTGGCAGGGGGTCTTTATGTTTTTTGATATTTGCATATCAACCTCTCTAGCAAGATTTGTGGAATTATCATGAACTAAATTCTCAAATATATTTTCCAAGTTTCTTACTCTTCTTCTCTCCCTCAAGAATGCCAGTGAGTTGTAGATCTGGTTTCCTTACATAATCTCATCTATCTCAGAGGTTTTGTTCACTTTTCTTAACTATTATTAGTTTTTTGTCTGACTGACTTTTTGAAAAACCAATCATGGGATTCTGAGATTCTTTCTTCAGCTTGGTCTCTTTTGCTGTTAATAATTCCAGTTGTATTATGACATTCTTACGGTGAACTTTTCAGTTGAGGAAGTGCAGTTTGGGCTTTCTAAAAATGGCCATTTCATCTTTCTACTATTGAATCATTTCACTGGATTGCCTGAGTTTCAACTTTTTCCTGGATCTTGATGAACTTTCTTGGCATCCAGATTTTGAATTCCAGGTCTGTCATTTCAACTGGGATTAAGAGCCAAAACACCAAAAGCATTGGCAACAAAAGCCAAAATAGGCAAATGTGACCTAATTAAACTCCAGAGTTTCTGTATAGCAAAAGAAACAATAATTAGAGTGAACCAGCAACCAAGAGATTGGGAAAAAATTTTTGCAAGCTACCCATCTGACAAAGGGCTAATATCCAGCATCTACAAGAACTAAAACACATTTACAAGAAAAAAAAAAACAGACAAACCCATCTAAAAGTGGGTGAAGGATATGAACAGACACTTTTTAAAAAATGACATATATGAGGCCAACAAACATATGAAAAAATGCTCATCATCACTGATTATTAGAGAAATGCAAATGAAAACCACATTGAGATACCATCTCATGCCAGTTAGAATGGTGATCATTAAAAAATCTGGAAACAACAGATGCTGGAGAGGATGTGGAGAAATAGGAACACTTTTACTCTGTTGGTTGGATTGTAAATTAGTTCAACCATTGCGGAAGACAGTGTGGCAATTCCTCAAGGACCTAGAAATAGAAATTCCATTTGACCCAGCAATCCCATTACTGGGTATATACCCAAAGGATTATAAATCATCCTATTATAAAGACACATGCACACATATGTTTATAGTGGCACTGTTTACAATAGCAAAGACCTGGAACCAACCCAAATGCCCACCGATGATAGACTGGACAAGGAAAATGTGGCACATATACACAATGGAATACTATGCAGCCATAAAAAATGATGAGTTTGTGTCCTTTGTAGGGACATGGATGAATCTGGAAACCATCATTCTCAGCAAACTGACACAAGAACAGAAAATCAAACACTGCATGTTCTCACTCATAGGCGGGTGTTGAGCAATGAGAACACATGGACACAGGGAGGGGAGCATCACACACTGGGGTCTGTTGAGGGGGGCAAGGGAGGGACAGCAGTGGTTGGGGAGGTCTGGGAGGCATAACATAGGGAGAAATCCCACATGTAGTTGACGGGGGGATGGAGGCAGCAAACCATATTGCCATGTGTGTACCTATGCAACAATTCTGCATGAGCTGCACATGTACCCCAGAATCTAAAGTACAATAAGAAAAGAGCCATTACTGGGGAGCAAGAGGTTCATTTGGAGGTAAGGAGACACTCTTGCTTTTTGAATTGCCAGAATTCAAAAGAATTCACTCTTTCCTATCTGGGACGGCTAGCATTTCTTTAACTGTGGAGTACACTGAGCACAGTCCATTGGCTTCATTTCTGGAAGTTTTCAGAAGGCTAAAGCTCTGTGCAGGGTAGCTGTTGCTAAATTCATCCCTTTCATTTCACAGAAGAGAGAGAATTAGTAGTCTTACTTAGTATTACAGTTTTAGCTGAAATCACTGTCAAGTCACTCTTAAATCCTTTCCTGAACAAAGCCAAAGAACAAGTTTAGAATTCACCTACATCAAAACATCCATCGGTGGTGTGGGTCCCTTGAAGCTAATAACACAGAGGTTGACAGTGAGTGAGCAGCCCCCTCAGTCCTTTCACTCATCCCTTCCCCAGGCGCAGTTTGGGAAAGGTAACTAGCCCATTTGGTGAAGGGGTGCTCAGACACCCCACACAGTATTCCTAGGTTCCTCTCTGGTCAGCCTCAGCATCAGCATCTTTTTTACTATCCACATTTGGTGTTTTTTTTTCCCCAAAGATCTGTCCAAATTATGTTGGTTTAGTCAAAATCCCAGTCTCTCTCTGTAGAAACAGCACTTCCTGGCTGCATCTAGTTGGCCATCTTGCCCCTTCACCAATCTTTATCACCCTTATACTGATAAGTTTTTCTTCACAGTATTCATCAATACTTGAAATTATATTATTTATTCATTCACTTTTTAAATAATTTATTGTTTGTCTTCCTTTCTAGAATGTAAGCTTCATGAAGTCAGGGACTCTGTCACTTTCTTTTTCCTTTTATAAACAGGGTTTTACTTTTTCACCCATGATAGATTGTAGTGGCCTGACCATAGCTCACTGCAGCTTTTGACTCCTAGGCTCAAGAGATCCCCCCACTTCAGCTTCCCAAGTACTTGGGACTACTGGCTCAGCCTCTTACTTCTTGATATACCTCCAGTGCCCAGTCAGTTCCTGGCACATGACAGATAACTCATGAATATTTGTTGCATGAGTCAAATTTACCAAGATGGTAATAATATTGTTTAGGATCATAAAGTTATAGGTGATTTTTTAACATATGTTTTTATACTTTTGATCATTTTTTAAAAACATTATATAAACCTTTAAAACTTCTGTAATTTAAAAATAACAATATCCAAATGCCATCAACTAGAAACTATTCAGTGAAAATGAATATTAGAAATAAGATCTACTAGGTTTCATCAGATTCTGCTCACCCAAATGTTATGAAAATTAAACATCCTTTTAAAATTTAATTTCTGGATTTTTACTACAAAGAGTATAGAAACAGCACAGGGACAATCTATGTCAGAGTTGAAAACTGCTTAGTCATCTCACCAGTTTTCCCAAATTTGTTGATTGGCAGCACCCTATTATTGAAACCTCAAGCCCAACTCTTGGTACCTCTCTCTCACTCCCCAGCCTCCTAACCCAGGGTTTAGCATATACTTACTGTTATTGAGTAGGGCCTCAATAAAGATATTTCACAGAAGTTACTAAAAGATAACTTTCTATTTCCTGATTAATTTTCAATCTTCTGTTATTTTCTAGAAAAAAAAAAAACACCAGTTGAGTGTTCAAGCATAAATCAAAAGTTAATGACTTGCATATGCACAAATATGTGAAAAGTAATATAAAAAGATTATTTTAATTTCCAATTTTACAATCCTTTATACCCATCTCCATTAAAGCAGCATAGCTTCTCTGCAAGTCAATGCTAAAACCAACCTGATGAGATACCTCTTCCTGATAATCAAGGACTCCTACCTGTAAGCAACAGAAAGTATCATAGACATCATGCTGCCCTTTCGCCCTCTTTCTATAGTTCTGCGTAAGAGAAAGTACAGCAAGAGACAAAGCAGCAGGAAATTAGGATTATATCTATTTATATATTTAGCTATGTATACATATATATTTACACATATATATATAAATATATAGTATATACTCTATATGTTAAAATAGCATATCTAGATAAATGTGTATATTATACATATAGATGTAGGCATACTTTATACTTATGAATTATAAATAGAGACATAATCATAAAATTGAATATGATTTTTCTGCTCATGGGTAGAAAGGAAAAGGCAGATTCTAATTTTAGTTTATCTAGTGAACATGCAGCCAGTGTAGGATCTGGTGTAGTTGAAAGTCTAGCTTTCTGGAGCCTATTCCTAGTGGGAGAAGGCTATAGAAACTTGTTGTCCAACAGAAAACTCTGCAACAACATAAACGTTCTACATCTGCCACTGTACAGTAATTAGGGTATCTCCTGTTCACATGTGGTTACTGAGCATTTGAAATGTGTCTAGTTTGAATATACAACTGAATTTTTAAGGTTAATTCATTCTAGCTTCATAAAAAGAAAGCAAAATTACCACCATACTTGCAAAGGGTGATGAGTGATATTTCTATCTTAAGGCTAAATGTGCTCTGAGAGTAAGCTGAATGAAAAGGAGGCAGTCTTTTAAGAGAAATGGTGATGGGACTAAGAAAAGAACCCCAGACACAGAATTAATAGATCAGGATCCCAGTCTCAGTCCTGTGAATAGCAAAACTTCATTAGCTAGGCCAGTTTCTTCTTTGCACCCTCTTTCCTCTCAAGCAAATTGAGTGGAATTGAATTATTTTTTAGTGGTGAATTGAGAAGGGATTTGATGTAATAATCACTATTGTAAAACAGGAATAGCAATCCATTTTTTTGGAGAGTAGTAAAAAGCAAAAGTTCAATAGAGAAATAAAGGCTAAATGTAAGTAGAAGAAGATAATTCATCAGAAACATTCATGGAAAAATCAAGTGATATTGCATGTAATGGTCACTTTGTTTATAGCTACTCAATGAAAGCATATTGTGGCTTAAATCTTGCACTCCGGGCTGAATATAATTTTTTCTGTTTTAGTTCTTACAACAACTCTATGACCTGGAGTATCATTATTATATTCATATTACAGAAAAGAAAACTGAGGCTCTGATATATTAGGCAAGCTGGCTAAAGTCATACAATTAAGAAGCATTGAAATTAGGATATGATCTCAAGATTGTATTTCTACTATGATCTTTTGTACCTAATATCTGCTATTTATAATGCTTATTATATAACCGGTACAATAGTAGCCAATTTCTGTATAATTATCTTATTTACAATAGCTCTGCCAACACTTTTGGAGAAACTAGCCCAAGAACTCCCCAACTCCATGCTTTGAGAGCTCCTGGCCTGTAGGAGGGATGCTTGGTAAGATTGCTTGGGATCAGAGAACACAGGTCTTGGAAGCATCTTCATATTATGGGCCTTATGGGTCTCTCTCTGCAACTATCAAATGTTCTGTTTTTCTTTGATCTAACTCAGTTTCACTTATATGAATTTAGTCTTCAATATCATCTTGATAAAATCTTGACTTGCAGTGATTCAGATCATTTCCCACTGTATAAAAAAGCAATTTTCAAGTGCCATAAAATATTCTTCAGGAGCAATGGTTTTTAATATTGACATTATCTGAGATTCTGAATAGCAGAAAAAAAGTGGACAGATGATACAACTATCACTTAACTGAAGCAAAATGATTATATGTACAATTTAGATGGCATAGCATGCCCCATCTGAGAGAGAGTGAGAAAACCACCTCCACATTATTTTGCTTCTTCATAGCTGATCGGAAACAGAAGGCCAGTTAAAGCAATTGGACACATCAACTTGATTTTCCTGAAATCGCCCTGGGAGAAGACACACTTAATCCTGATTTTAAAGAATAAAAGCCAGGGCAAAGCCAAGATTCTGAATTCCATGGAAAAAGTGGTGAGAATTTTTCCATAGAAATGGTAATCATTTCTTCTAAATGTTGAACTAGCTCAAGAATCTTAAGACATGTTTGCAAAAGGCACACTGAAACTGCATATCATGAATGCCATGGGTATGACATTCAGTCATCTGATTGCAATTGCTTTGGAAACAGATAAATTTAAAATATTATTGTATCTCTCTCTCTCTCTCTCTCTCTCTCTCTCTCTCTCTCTCTCTCTCTCTCTCTCTCTCTCTGTCTGTCTCTTTCTCTCTCTGTCTCTCTCTCTCTTCTCATCAAGGTAGAAGCTGTGATCGGCCAAACCTCCCCTTCCCACCAAGGTTACTACCGGATGGCCATATACTGGAAGCTTTTTCAACCAGCTCTGCTTATCCTATGGTTGAGGCACAAATAATTGAGAAACCTACCTGAGCAAGAGAGTTGACATTAAATTTGTTATAGACTTTATAACTCTCTTTTGGCTTGTTTCCATAAATATGATTTACTGAAGAGTTTTAGGTTTACTTTTAAAGTCACACTATATACCTTATATTAATCAGCTTCATAGATTTTTTTTTCAGACCAGGGGAACGTGTGAATGCAGTCCCCCACTTATTATGCAGTCGACTTTCCCACATTTGGGAAAATCGCAGGGGTCAGAACATCCGGAGTGCAATGGATAAGCCTCACCCTGGGAAAACCACCTTCGTGATCTTGGTATCTCCCCTGCCAGGTAAGTCAGCTTCATGTTTATATCCCACAGACATGTGTTGAGTACCTATGATGTGCAGAGCATGATCCTTCTGGATTTGAGGGATATTAAGAGGAAAAGTCCCACATTCTTCTCTAAAATAATACAGAGTTTATGAAAATGACATGAATTACCATGGTGATCTCGGAAAGTATGAACAGCCCCCTTCATGTTTAGCCACTGCCATTGCAACCACAGCCACCATTTCCAAATCTGTGACAATTGCAGTGGAAGGTGGGTTTGGGACTGGAAATACAACTACACATCAGACAAATAGAAACCAAAGGAGCATATCCAAATACAGAAAAGAATTGAGTATCCCCCATTCCCCAACCCCTGCTCCTTGGAGACAACACTATATAGTATGGATGCCGTAAGGTTATTCAACGGGTCATGCTGTAGTATTTATTTCAAAGGGGATATTTCGTGACATTAATAACTAAGGTACTATGTGCATTTTAGCTTAAATTTAAATGTTACACTATCGTAAAAGATAATAGATTTTTTTTTGTTTTAAGTTCTGGGATATATATGCTGAATGTGCAGTTTACATATATATACATGTGCAATGGTGGTTGCCTACACTTATCAACCCATCACCTAGGTTTTAAGCTCCACATGCATTAGGTATTTGTCCTAATGCTTTCCCTTCCCTTTCTCCTCATCCGCCAAAAGGCCCCATTGTGTGATGTTTTCTTCCCTGTCCCCATGTGCTATTGTTCAGCTCCCACTTATGAGTGAGAACATGCAGTGTTTGGTTTTCTATTTCTCTGTTAGTTTGCTGAGGATAATTGTTTCCAGATTCATCCATGTACCTGCAAAGGACATGAACTCATTATTTTTGTGGCTGCACAGTATTCCATAGTTTATATGTGGCACATTTCCTTTATCCAGTCTATCACTGATGGGCATTTGGGTTGATTCCAAGTTTGCTTTTGTAAATAGTGCTGAAATAAAAACACATGTGGATGTGCCTTTATAGTAGAATGATTTATAATCCTTTGGGTATATATCCAGTAATGGGATTGCTGAGTCAAATGGTATTTCTGGTTCTAGATCTTTGAGGAATCTCCACACTGTCTTCCACAATGGTTGAACTAATTTACATTTCCTCCAACAATATAAAAGTGTTCCTATTTCTCCGAATTCTCTCCAGCATCTATTGTTTCCAGACATTTTAATGATTGCCATTCTAACTGGTGTGAGATGGTATCTCAATGTGGTTTTGATTTGCATTTCTCTAATGATCAGTGATAATGAGCTTTTTTTTCACATGTTTGTCTTTATCAGTGTCTTCTTTTGAGAAATGTTTGTTTATATCCTTCTCTCCCTTTTTGATTTTTTTTCTTGTAAATTTGTTTAAGTTCTTTGTAGATTCCAGATATTAGCCCTTTGACAGATGGATAGTTTGCAAAAAATTTCTTTCTCCTATTCTGTAGGTTGCCTGTTCACTATGATGATAGTTTCTTTTGCTGTGCAGAAGGCCTTTAGTTTAATTAGATCCTAGTCATCAATTTTGGCTTCTGTTAACATTGTTTTTGGTGCTTTATTCATGAAGTATTTGCCCATGACTATATCCTGAATGGTACTACCTAGGTTTCCTTCTAGGATTTTTAAGCTCAAGTATTTACTCTATCTTGTGTTAATGCTTGTATAAGGTATAAGGAAGGGGTCCAGTTTCAGTTTTCTGCATATGGCTAGCCAGTTTTCTCAATATCGTTTATTAAATAGGGAATCCTTTTCCCATTGCTTGTTTTTGTCATGTTTGTCAAAAATCAGATGGTTGTATATGTGTGGTGTTATTTCTAAGGCCTCTTTCCTGTTCCATTGGTTATATGCCTCTTTTGGTACCAGTACCATGCTGTTTTGTTTACTGCAGCCTTGTAGTATACTTTGAAATCAGGTAGCATGATGCCTCCAGCTTTGTTCTTTTTGCTTAGGATTGTCTTGGCTATACAGGCTCTTTTTTGGTTCCATATGAAATTTAAGGTAGTTTTTTTCTAGTTCTGTGAAGAAGGTCATTGGTAGCTTGATGGGGATAGCATTGAATCTGTAAATTACTTTGGGCAGTATGGTCATTTTCATGATATTGATTCTTCCTATTCATGAGCTTGGAATTTTTTTTTTCCATTTGTTTGTGTCCTCTCTTATTTTCTTGAGCAGTGGTTTGCAGTTCTTCTTGAAGAAGTCCTTCAAGTCCCTTGTAAATTGTATTCTTAGGTATGTTATTTTCTTTGTAGCAATTGTGAATGGGAGTTCACTCATGATTTGAGTCTGCTTGACTATTATCAGTGTATATGAATGCTTGTGTTTTTTGCACATTGATTTTGTAACCTGAGACTTTGCTGAAGTCCTTTATAAGCTTAAGGAGTTTTGGGGCTGAGATGATGGGTTTTTTTTAATATACAATCACAATCATGTCATCTGCAAACAAATAATTTGACTTCCTCTCTTCCTATTTTAATGTCTTTTATTTCTTTCTCTTACCTGATTGCTGTGGTCAGAACTTCCAATACTATGTTAAATAGGAGCTGTGGGATAGGGCATCTTTGTCTTGTGCTGGTTTTCAAAGGGAATGCTTCCAACTTTTAACCATTCAGTATGATGTTTGCTCTGGGTCTGTCATAAATAGCTCTTATTATTTTGAGATATTTTCTATCAACACATAGTTTATTAAGCACTTTTTGCATGAATGGGTGTTGAATTTTATTGAAGGTCTTTTCTGCATCTATTGAGATAATCATGTGGTTTTTGTCATTGGTTCTCTTCATGTGATAGATTAAGTTTATTGATTTGTGTATGTTGAACCAGCTTTGCTTCCCAGGGATGAAGCAGACTTGACTGTGTTGAGTAAGCTTTTTGATGTGCTGCTAGATTAGGTTTGCCACTGTTCATTTATACAATGGGGCCTTCAAATAAGAGGAAGTAATAGTATACTCATGAAGGAGAGGGTATAAATTTGGTCTAAATGTCAGAGACAAAATAGCAATTCAATAAGTGACTATATGTGGGAGTGATTATAGGAAAGAAACAGGCAAACATAGCTTCCATAGTGTCATTTTCCCTGCTTAAAAGCTCTCAACTATTTTTTTTCCAGCTTGTAGTAGTAGCTCATAATGCTAAGCCTGGAATTTGACATCTGTAAAGACAGAGCTTCAGTCTACCTGCTTTATTTCCGTTCAAATTTAAAATGTCACTGGCCACGAGTTCTTGTCATCCACCAAATATTCTCCATACTCTTTCATCTCCTGGCCTTTTCATGCCATTTCATATACCTAGAAGTCTTCCACTTAACTTTTTGGCCTGGCTTCAAAACTAATTCACATGTGGCCTTTTCCTCTAGAAAAAACTCCCTAATCATCTGCAGCACTAAGTTCTTGTTTCTTTGAATGTCCTTGGCAATGCATCTGCACCTCTTTTGTATCCTGTATCTTATCCTCTTCTCAACAGGGAAGCCTATTTTCCTAATATTTCAAAAGTCAGACCATGCTGCTCCTTCACTCAAAACCCTGCCATGGCTTGCATCTCATTCAGGCAAATTCCAAAGTCCCTAGAAAGCTCTATTTTTGTGTTTCTCAGTCGACCTCAGATATGACATCCATGACAGAAACTGTTACAAAAACATCTATGCCCAGGACTTACCCTACACCAAGTGAATCAAATCTCTAGGGATGCTATTTTTTAGACACTTTCAGGTGACCACTCCAAAACTAAGACAGAATTAATTGAAAACTGGAAGCCTATTCTGAGCTGAAGCTGCAAGAAGAATTGATTAACTGCATCCTATTCACTTTGTGTATTAGAGGCCCATTTTTACTATTGACATATTTCTTTAGCATGTCTGCTCATGCTTCAAGTTCTAGCTTCTATAAATAGGTCAACACACAAGAGCTTACTTAGAACACTGCACCTCTCAAAAGCTGTCAGTTTCTGTGATGTAGAAATATTTTTTTCCTCTGTAATGATAAAATTTGCCTTATCTGCAGAATAATAAAACATTTAAAAATAAATATTTAATTCACATTTGTGAAATTAGCAGTTAACACAAAGCCAAAGCTGTGAGGGTCACCAAGCATACTGGAGAAGAGAACATTATTAGAATCCAAGAAGCATTTGATAACATGAGGCTATGAAGTGAACTTAGTGAAATGAACTACAATTGGACAATCAGAAGCCAAATATATAAGTACTCAGTTTAAGAGATATAATGTAGAAGCAGCATGCATAAGAAAAACTTAGGGGATTGACTATTAGTCAAGCATACTGTGGTTCTCAAATATTAGCGTGTATCAGAATTACTAGAAAGATTTATTTAAACACAGTTTGGTAGGCTACACTCCTCAAGTTTCTTATTCAATAGATCTGAAATCAGGTCTGAGGATTTGCATTTTGAACAATTCTAGGTTATACTGATGGGGATGTTGTTGATATAGGGACAACTGTTTAAGAACTACTAGTGTATTAAGACTGTTAAAAAATAAAGTGACTGTAAATTTAGGCTGAAGAAATAAAATTTGTGCAATAAAATGGGAAATAATAAACTAGTAGAAGTATTCCCAATTAATTCTAATAGGTATCTATGAGATACCATATTCCTTTTTAAGTACTAATGGAGAATTACTGATGGTGAAGAGACATTCAAAAGTGCCATATAAGGAACTTCTAAAGAAATAAGTCCATGTGATTTGGAGAATATACAATTGAGGTGAGACAAAATAGCACGGCTCTCTTCAAATCTCTAAAGGCTATTATTTGGAAAACAGAGAAGATTTACTTTGAGTAGCATCATGGAATAAGACCCAGAATCCATGGCAAGACATCCAAGGAGACAGACTTCAGCCTGTAAAGCAGATACTTCAGAAGTAAGATATCACTAGCACCTGGAGCTGTCCTGCATTATGAAGCTCTGTTTCCCAACAGGTTAAGCTGTTATTAGTTGAGATATTCAAGCACAGATTGAAAGAAACCCAACCATCACATGTGGCTTAGAAAGAAATGGCCTCTGAGGCACCTTCAGGACTGAGAAATTCCATGAGGATATGAATATAGTTATATTTAATTATACAGTGTGGAATCAACCAAAATGCCCATTGATAATAGACTGGATTGGAAAAATGTGGCACATATACACCATGGAATATTATGCAGCAATCAGAAATGATGAGTTTGTGTCGTTTGTAGGGACATGGATGAATCTGGAGAACGTCATCCTCAGCAAACTGACACAAGAACAGAAAATGAAACACCGCATATTCTCACTCATAGGTGGGTGATGAAAAATGAGAACACATGGACACAGAGAGGGGAGTACTAAACACTGGGGTCTATTGGGGGGAAAAGGGGAGGGCCAGTGGGAGGGGGAGGTGGGGAGAGATAGCCTGGGGAGAAATGCCAAATGTGGGTGAAGGGGAGAAGGAAAGAAAAGCATACTGCCATGTGTGTTCCTACGCAACTGTCTTGCATGCTCTGCTCATGTACCCCAAAACCTATAATCCAATAAAAAATTAAAAAAAAAATTATATAGTGTGTTCAATATAAAAATACTGCATTTTGGTGGGGGAAAGGCAATCTAGAGGATGATGCAGCATGCAGAACCTGGCATCTCCAAAATCATGGTTGAAAATATGAGGCTAGAGTAATTTAAGAAAACACTAGAATTGGTGAAATTTTATGCTGAATGTGGGAAATGGTGGATTTAATAGGGAGTAGTGAGATAAACCTCAAACAGACCACAGGGAAAGAAGAAAAGGTTCAGATAAAATTATTATAAAAAATTATATGTAGATGTTGGACCAAATGCTAGCAAGAAATACAGATAGGTAAAAATTCACGCTTTTCATGGAAATTTACAATCCATGGAAAATACTTTATTTCTCTTCTGACACCTAATATTAACTGCAGTTATATATGAGCACAAATTTTATGTGAATGATCTGGGAATTGATTACAGTTAAGGAAACTAATGGGGACTTTAGGTCAGATAAATGTCTGTGTCATGAGTGCTGAAGTAGTAAATCAGCCTAAGGGTGGAATAAAAGAATAAAAACCTTGAAAAAGAAGGTGGTTACTGGAGAAATACTACCTTAGTAATCTGGGGAATCAGGTCAGAGAGGATGACAAAGGTCAGGGAACATGTGGCCCATAATGATGTCTTGGGCAAATGATGATGTTTCATATCAGAGCCTTTTTCAATTCAATAATAACCTCACTGGCCTCACCCCATCCTTGGCCTTTTAATCCTCTGTGTCCTTCAACTCTCCCCTGACTTTCCACAGTGAGCAAAAATTGTAATACCACACACATTCATTTTGAATGAGAACGTGTGAATGTGTTCTAATACATTATAGGCATATTTCACTTATAAGGTTTATATACCCCTTGTTAACACACTTTAATGTATCATGATAAATCTGGAAACAATTTAGGGTGGACAGGGGTCTTACTCAGAGTCACTAAAATAACAGCTTACTCTCCACTTTTAATAGCAACAGGGTAATAACAAAGCTTTGGAAGAATCTAATTTGAGTCAGCTCCAACATAAATCACTTTAATTTGGAAAACAGCACATAATGTGTGATAGTCCTTCTGGAATCAAATTTCCAAATACAATATAGGTGCCATTTCTCAATGGCAAATGCTGTTATTACAGTCATGAAATTTTCTGGATTCCCTTGGCTACCTAGCTCAGCGTTCGAGAAGTTCACTGTGACAAGATCAATATAATGGGTTCAATTCCTATTTATAGCAATACAAGCCACAAACTGTTAGAGCTGGAAGGACTATTAGAGACCATCCAGGACAGACCCTTGTTCTCTAGATGTTTAAAATATAGTCCTCATGGTAGAAGGGAATTGCCAAATTCACAGAATGAGTGAGTAGAAAAGCTGGAATATGACCATCACATTGTACTAGCCTTGTCACATTTTTCATCCTCAATCAAAATACACACCCCTGACCAGTGGGTGACTAATCAGCCTGGTTTGTCCTCAATTTTCTCAGTTTGAGCATTAAAAGTACAATGTTTAAGGAAAAGTGTCTGTTCCAAGAAAAGTGGGATTGTTGGTCACTCTACCTGATTAGCTATTCCAAAAACATAGGTCTATTGACCAAAGAGGATTGGCCTGGGATATACAGTCACGTGAGACACATGTCACTACATTTATTACTGGCACCAACTTCTACTAGATTAGGGGCTCATAACATACTCCTTCTAGTCCTCTTCCTCACAGTCTTCTTCCTACTTAAAATTCATACATTTAACAATTAAAATAATAATATAGGCCAGACACAGTGGCTCATCCCTGTAATCTCAACACTTTGGGAGGCCAAAGTAGGAGGATGGCTTGAGCTCAGTAGTTCAAGATGAGTCTCGGCAACATAGTGAGATCTCATCTCTACAAAAAATTTAAAAATTGCCAGGCATAGTGGTACGCACCTGTAGTCACAGCTACTCAGGAGGCTGAGGCAGGAGAATAACTTAAATTACCTTAGCCCAGAAGACAGAAGCTATAGTGAGCCATGATCACACCACTGCACTCCAGCTTGGGTAACAGAGATCCTGTCTCACAATAATAATAATAAAAATAATAATAAATAAAGTGTTTATGTGTCTGGCATTGTTCAATTTATTGGGTATTAAGCAGTGAACATGACAGAAGAAATTCCTGATATCATGAAGCTTACATTCTTGTTAAAGAGACAGGCAAATAAAAATTAAAATTAAAACATTTAAAAGCCTCCAAAATTAAACAAATAGCTAAGTGACATAGACAATCTGTCAGATGGCAAGGAATGATAAGTATCAAAATCAATCTAGAAAGTTAGGGAGAGAGTGATGTTTGTGGAAATATTGACAATTTAGATAGGGTTGTCGAGTAAAGCCTCTCTGATAAGATGTGGCTCTATAATTTACCAAGACTTTTCCAGCATTAATTCAATTATACCAGCATTTTTAAAAGAGCAGTAAAATTAAATTGCCCCTAAGTTTATATCCCCATTTATTTTACTAGAGTCCTTTGTTGCAAAGTGCAATATTGTAATTTCTCTCCTGAGTACCTATAACTGATATCTTACTAGTGGCATTTGGACTATAGGGTCATTCAATAAAGGGTATCTGGGAGATCGTAAGATTCCCAAAATCCCTGACAGCTGCAATGTAAACAATATCCAAAAAGGCCCTTTAAAAACATAATGCAAATTGTTTATGCTTCCAGACATTGCAGAAAAGTAAACATTAACCTCTACTGAATGTTAGTGTCCAGCAAAGTTCCTGAAGGAACAGTATATATTCAATAAGTACTTGCTGAATGAACCAATGGATTTGTAGAAAATCAAAATCAAAGCCTTTTGTGTTTATTCAAATGTCACTTTCTCAGTAAGACCTGCATTACCTTAATGTTTAGAATTGTAACTCCTCCCCAAAATGATTTATCCTCCTTTGCTACATTGTACTCCTTATCACTTATCACCATTTTAACTCTTTTAAATATTTATTTTATTGTCTTTATCCTCTCACTAGAATGTAAGTTTCATAAAAGTGTAAATTTGTTATGTTTTATTCACTGGCATATCAAATCTCAAAAGTTATCCTGGTAAAACAGGTGATCAAAAATAGAAAAAAAATCACTTGATATATAAAGGACTCCATGGCTTTCTCTCAGATTCATGCTTCTCCTCCAGATCAACTGCCAATGCTTTAGCACTGTTACCTCACCACCTTTTATACAGACTATTACAAAGCTTTCTTAATAGATTACTCTCCTACTTCTCTGAAGGGTTTTCTACACAGCAGTCAAAATAAATCCTTCTCTTAATCTAGAATACTTGACTTCAAATAGTTTCTACCTCTCTCTTTAGCCAAACCTCCTTTTCTTTACTTCTACATATTTTAAACTTCATTATTTATCATGATTTAAACCACCACCCTTAAGCATAATGTGTACAGGACTTCCTCATGGTAAATGATGACTTTATTCTTCCATTTTCGATGGGTGTAAACCTTGGAAGCATCCTTTTGAATACTCCATGTCTAATCTATCAGCAAATCATATTGCCTTTCCTTCATAATATACCTCACATCTAACCACATCTCAAAGCCTCCACTACAACCACTCTAGGTGATGTCACCACCATCATCTCTTGACTTAGTCACTATAATTGCTTTCCAACTGGTCTTCCTGCTTCCATTTTTGACCTTCTATTATTTACAAGCAGTCAGAGTAATCTTTCACAATTCAATTTAGACCTGCTCATCTCTTGCTCTCAACTCTTGCTCTCAACTCTCTCATAGCAGCTATCTTACACGTCATTCTCAGTAAACTGACAAGAACAGAAAATCAAACACTGCATGTTCTCACTCATAGGCAGGTGTTGAACAATGAGAACACATGGACACAGGGAGAGGAGCAACCCACACTGGGGTCTGTGGTGGGGAAATAGGGGAGACAATGGAGGGTGGGTAGTTGGGGAGGGATAACATGGGGAGAAATGCCAGATATAGGTGATGGGAAGGCAGCGAACCACATTGCCACATATGTACCTAGGCAACAGTCTTGCATGTTCTTCACATGTACCCCAAAACCTAAAAAGCAATAAAATATATATTAAAAAAAGAAAAGAAGAATGAAACCCAACATCCTCATCATAACGGATCGGTACTCCATAATGTGGCCCCTGTCTAGCTCTCCAATATCATTGAATACTACTACTCTTTCTCTTCCTAACTGGGCTGCACTCACACTGCACTCCATATTTCCTTAGAACTTAATGCTATTCCTGTCTCAGGACCACGAACTTGCTATTCCTCCCACATTGCTTCCTCTCTTACTTCACTCAAGTCTCAGCTGAAATGTCACCACATCAGGATCTCCTTTTTAAAAGCCTGTCCCTATTCTCTATCATTTTGTCTTGCTTTATTTTTCTTCATAGTACATCTCATGATTTTACATTATAAGTTTATTCACTTACTTGTTTATTGTTCAGATTTCTCACTAAAATGCAAGCTGTATCAGGGTAGGGACTTCGCTTTGGTTTCTGCTCTATACCAAGAACATGAAATAGTGTCTGGAACATAACAAGCAACCAATAAATATCTCTCCAATGAATGAATGCTTTCAAATTTGCATATACTATTTTCTCACAGTAAAATGCCTTTTATCACCTTTTGTGAAATATGAAAAGCATTTTTCAAGGCCCACCTCAATGTTACTTCTATTCAGTACCCTCTTCTCCATCCCATCTCACCTCATGAAAAATCAATCTATTTTTCCTTAACTTGCCTTAATATTTTATCCATATCTTTACAGCACTAAATCCTCTGCATTGTATCAGTTTTTCTTCCTAAAATTGAGACAGTTACTCCAATCCCAGTCTGGTGGCCCCTTTAGGACAGAGGCTATGTTGATCTTTAAATAGTCTCCTACTTTCTATGCAGATCTGGTTACAAAATTTGCAAGGTCTCATGTAATATGAAAATGTAAAAAAAATGTGAAGTGCCTTAGGAATTTCAAGATGGCAACAGCAGAACACTGAACTAAGCATGGTCCCTTCTAAGTATGAGTTCCTATGCAGTCGCACACCCCCAAGAAGCTGGCCCTGCTCCTCTAATAATCAGATATCCCACCTTTCCCTCAATGTGCTATTCATGATCTAGTGCCTCTCTGAAGCCTTCCCTGCCCCCAACTCTGACACGAGCAGAAGTATCTGAGTCTTCTTAATATATTTACAACCTCCAATTCTTACATTTATGAATATTTATCACATTACATTGAAACTTCCTGTCCATTAATTGCTTAATTCTACCAGCCAGCAACTTTGATTTATCATAGACCCTGCAAATAGTAGGTACTAAATAAATGATTTTTCATCAAATAAGTCTCTCTTGAAAAAACAAGCTTTTAGTTGTTATCCATATGAAAATAAGTTTTGTGGAACCAACCCAAATCTCCAACACAGATAGAATGGATAAAGAAAATATGGCACATATACACCATGGAATACTATGCAGCCTTAAAAAGAATTACTTCATGTCCTTTGCAGGGACATGGATGAAGCTAGAAACGATCATTCTCAGCAATCTAACAAAATAACAGAAAACCAAACACTGCATGTTCTCACTCAAAAATGGGAATTGAAAAATAAGAACACATGGACACAGTGAGGGAACCACACACACCAGGGCCTAATTGGGGAATGGGGGGCTAAGGGAGGGAGAGCATTAGGAGAAATACCTAATGTATATGATGGGTTGATGTGTGCAGCAAACCACCATGGCACGTGTATACCTTTGGAACAAACTTACATATTCTGTGCATGTACCCCAAAACTTAAAGTATAATTTAAAAAATGCAAAGAAGTTTGGCAGAATTATATGCAAATAACTGAAAACAACTCGCTAATATTGTTGAACTCAGGGTGCTTCATAGAAAGGATTATACTTCTAATACAAATTTTTAATTGATTTACTCATCTCAGCATTCTAAAGATTATAATACCATGCCTTTCAACTTTGTAGATTCCAGAAGAACTGGATATGTGCCATATGTATGGATTTTGATGAATGTTAAAATGCCACCAGTTAAATACTGACATGTATCATTTGGGATGGGAATTGAAAAGTAATTTATAAAGAAAGCAAGTCAATTCTATTGTCCACTGATGTTGAATTCTGTTTTGACTCCCTTTGATACCCATAGATTAACTTCTATATTCTTTCATATTTCTTCCAGTGTGTGTTCTGATTCTTGCTTTCTGTAAAGCACAGAATGAATACTCTAGTCCCCTGTAGTCTCATTGTCTGGTTAAATAACTGCTATGAACATAATTGTATTATTTGCTTAAAGGTATACAGATATTAAGATTCAGAATTTAATTTGATAATTAAAATTTCAAGAAACCATAACAGCAGTATCTTTTGTATAAACTGACTTTAAAATGATGCTCCTCTATCTTAGTGTTCAAGGTTTTTAGTTCTAAGCACAACCACAGTTATGAGTTGTTAGTTTACGCCAAAATGTAGTGAACAGCCTGATCATCAGAGGACACTGCTAATTTAAAATGCATTATCACCTTTAAATGCTATACAGGAGCCTTGCTGAAACATGGGGTGTAATGAGAACCTTCTGCTGCCTCTGCTAACTAAACCTCCTTGTACAGGTCTAAGAATTCTGTTACCTTGGCTTTGTTAGTTTTAATATCCAGAGTCTAACAAGCCATTACAGTAGCTAGATTAATAATTCAAAAATTATCTAAATAGTTCACTATTGCTCAAAAAAAAAAAAAAAAACACGGGATAGCAGACTCTTAAATTTGGACTGACCCATTCTATTCTAACTGTTCTTCAAGAGAAGGGGTCCTTCAAATAGCATTTATGCAGTTAGAAAGAAAATTAGTTAACCTCAAAATGGTTATCTATTAAATATCAATACCAAAACTAATTGTTAATTATATAACATCTGAAGCATTCTCCTTATAATCTGGAAGGAGGAAAAGATTTTGACCACAACAACTTTTATTCAATTTGTACTATCTAGTCAGTACAGTTAAACAAAGAAAAAAAATCAAAGATGTAAAAATTGAAAAAAAACAAATAATGTTGTTACTTGCAAATAACATAGCTTACTGTCTATAAAGAAAAGCAAAAATTACCTAAAATGATGAGAAATAATGAGTTTAGTGAACAGACTATATATAAATCACTATGCAATATTAATAACAAGAAGTGGAAGCATTTATATAGGGTCTGTTCTCAGTCAGGTGTTATCATAAGCACTTTAGTTATATTAAATACCTTCAATAAGTGTAACAGCCCAACAAGATGCTATTACTATTTTACATGTGAGGAAACCGAGTCAGAGAGAAGTTTAATAATTTTTTAAAGTTTATATAATAAAAGTTTCAGAGCCAGGATCCAAAAGCAGACAGGCTACTTCTAGAGACAAAGCCTATAACCCTTAATATATATTCAATTACACTGCTATTTACTTGAAGCATAATTAGAAAAATACTTTAAAAGATGTGCTTTGTAATAACAATGGAAGACAGAAATTTTCTCAGATGAAAACTATCAATAGAGAGACAAACTTTGAACACACAAAATTGTTAAATCGTATTGAAATACATTAATAAGAGCTAAATAATTAGGGTCCTATATCATGAACATGGAAAAGATGAAGTCTCACTCTGTTGCCCAGGCTGGAGTGCAGTGGCATGATCTCGGCTCACTGCAACCTCTCCCTCCCAGGTTCAAGTGATTCTCCTGCCTCAGCCTCCTGAGTAGGAGGGATTACAGAGGCGTGCGCCACCATGCCTGGCTAATATTTGTATTTTTAATAGAGATTGGGTTTCACCATGTTGGTCAGGCTGGTCTCGAACTCCTGACCTCATGAGCCACCTACCTCAGCCTATCAAAGTGCTGGCATTATAGGTGTGAGCCACTACACCTGGCCACAGGGCTTTGTTTTTTTACAGAAAATTGGCCGTCTAATTCTAAAACTTGTATGAAAGATAAAACTACAAGGAATACTTAAGACCCTATGGAAGAAGAAAAATAAAGTGAGTGCATGCATTTTACTATTAAGTTATGGCTATTAAGACAGTGTGGTACTGGCACAGAGATAGTGACATTGACCCACAGAACAAAAAGTGAAAGTCCAGAGGGAGACCCACAGATGTATGGAAGTTTGAAACATTTGCCAGAGGCAATATTACAAACAAATAAGAAAAAAGATACTATCAAAAAATTATGATAATTTCTCAACATTTTATAAAGAGGATATTTTATCTGTATTTCATATCATACACAAAAATAATTTCAAAACAGATTATAAACTTTAATAACAAATTTTAGGATGATACTACTAGCAATCCCATTTTAAATGATGGGGCATGGAGAAGTAATGTACCTTGCCCAAAATGACAGAGCTATTAAGTAGCAAAAGAGCTGAGACTACCCTGGAGTAGTACCCTGGGCCAGTAGGAGAGGTGAGTTCCCTGGATAGTCTGGCCCTACAGCGTGTGATTTATCCACAATGCAATACCACTTTATTGAGCCTGCTCCTTTTTCCTCACTTACGACACCACAGCCAACCTCCTTGCAGCTTGAATATACAAGGCAAGGTTCCATGTCATCTCAGGACTTTCACACTTGCTGTTCCCTCTGCCTGGAAGGCTCTTCACTTGATATCTTAATGACATATTTTCTCATCTCCTTCAGATCTTCACTCACATGTCACTTTCCCAGTGGGGCCTTTGTGGCTACTGTACGAGTCACCATTTCTCATTTATTTCTTCTTCCCATTTTCTGCTTTATTTTCCTAACAGCACTTATCAAAATACACTATACTATATATTTTTAAATTTATTTTGTTTACATGCTTTCATCCCATAAAAGAATGCATCCTGTAGTTCACAGCCATATCTTAAGTGATTAGAACAGTGATTGGCAAAGAATAGCAAATATTTGCAGAGGTAATGGGTGTTACTAAATTAATTTTATAATTAGTTAAAAGGCTTTCAGTTTGCCTTAACCTCCTGTCCCCTGTAAATTCTGCTTTCAGATATGACACTGACATTTCTTTAAAACAACTGTACCTGGATAACCTATTAAGATACAGCTTTGTTTTGATATTATTGCTAAACAACTTTTGAAAGAGTGAAGAAAGCACTTTTATTCCTGACCCCACGAAGGCAATCAAACTCTGTGTTTTGGGTATTTGATTCCGTTTAAGAGTCTGACAGTCTTGTTTCTTATGTCCACTATATTTAAAATCCAAAGCAATAGAGTTATCTGGAAGTTACTCCCACAATCACAAGTTTTCCTTTTGGAGTTTAGGCCCACTGAGAGGGTGGTGTTAAGAAGATCAAAGCACCTTGTCATGGGAGAGACTGGATGCCCTGAGTTTTTCAGAGAAAAGAAGGAGATAAGCACATCATGTTTTTCATTTCAATTTATATAGCCTACCCCACAGTACAATATACAGGATATTACATAATGTACAATCTGCATACAAACATGGACATATGAAATCCACCACAGGTAAAATTATTTGTTTTTGGAGACATTAGAATTATATTTCCAAAGAGATTTTGAACTATGTGACTTTATGATTTTCTGTGAAATCTACTTTAGTATTAATCGATGAAACACAATTTGATATTATAACCATAATAAAAAACAAGGGTAAAAAATTATCCCTGATTCATCTTGAAACATTAACTTTAATAAAAATCAAAGCAGACAAGGATTCTATACAAATTGAAAAAGTAGCAAAAGTTCATAAAACATAACCGATATTAAATGCATGTTATCCTGCAAAGTGGAGGGGATGCTCCAAGCCAGATTAAACTTGACTTCAATTGAAGTTAAATTTGCTCACCGTTTCTTGCAACAAGATATGTACAAGCCTGGCCACATTACTCCTCTGATCAAAGCACTCTAATGATTCCTAGTACCCTGAAGATAAGGCCCCAACTCCTTAGGGTGCCAAACACTGCTCTTCATGATCAGGTGCCTGAATGTCTTTGCCCCTACAATGCCTCCCATACTCAGTTTTCAGTCACACCTGTGGTTTCCCGCACAAGCCATCTCATCTCTCGCTCTTGCTTTTGTCCATGTTGTTCCAGTTTTTAAAAATTGAACACCCACTTCCTTGTTCTTTGCGAAAAGAACTGACTCATCCTTTAAGTCTGCTCCAGTGTTAGCCTTTTCTTACCCTCCTACTTCTATCCAGGGTGCTGCTAACACTCATTCTCTGCATTTGCACAACCCCTCTTCCCGGAGACTACATTTTTCATTAGATAATTATTGTTTGCATGTATATCACTCTCATCAGGCTATGAACTTCAGAAGGGCAAGATTATCTACCTCACCTTTTTAATCTACAATGCTTGGTATATAGTAAGTGCTTCATAAATATTTGTTGAATGTATGGAGGAAGTAGAAATCACTTCTAACAGGGGCTATTAAACAATGAAAAATAGCTCAGAAGGCAGTGGCTTCTTGATAGCTGGGGGTTTCCAAACAGATCATAATCTACTATCAATGTGAGAGTCTGTGAGGGTTAAATAAGGTGACTTATGAGGTTTCTCCTTACTCAGATCTGAAGCAAAGTAAATTTCTACAATGTCAACAAGTAGTAATTCTTTCACATCAATTAATTCATCGTGATGGAATTCAAACTGATGTACAACTCTCATCTGATAGGAATCTCCTGCTTTTGTCTAAATAACGTCATATACATTATCTCACTTTTTCCACAGTGTTATGTGAGACACATGTTGTCTCTGTCCTACAGATAAGGAAACTGAAGCCCAGCAAGGTAGTAGTAACAGAACCAACATTCAGATTTTGCTCTGTCAGATTCAGAGTTCAGGGATCTCTCCATTACATCCTATCTAAATGATTTCTTACAGTGCCAAGACTCCAGAGAAAGTTGCATGAACCTAATATACTCATAGAAGATCAGAGACATGTGGAAATAAAGGTACCCTCAGGGAAAGTTTGTTATGTGTCTCAATGTGTGTTACCTTCCCCTGGTCCTGCTATCAGGTAGCCCCTTTATGCTTTCCTCTTGCCCTAAGAATGATGCTGGACATTTTTTAATAAGTGAAGTAATCCACTAATAAAATGCAGATGATCTTATTACTTTTACTATTAATTTGTGCCAATGCTTAAATAATTTATTAAGCCTGCTTTGGAATTTGAGAGATTCTTTCAGAAATCATTAAAAAATAAAACATTTAAAGGTCTGAGCAGAAAATAGTAGTCTCGTTGGATGAGTCTGACTATATTCTGGGTTCTCTTCTTGAAGTTTTGGAGCGGTTTCTTTTGGCAAAAATATATCACAAATTATGCAGGTTTGAATCCGAAATTAATGACCAGAACTATGAATACTGCAATGTTGAGAATTTCAACTCTCCAAGCAATATTTCATCTTCACTCACAAATATATGCAGAAAACAAGTTGATATTAAATTTTTCTTTTTTATCTCATGACACTGAAACACTACTCTGCTAATATTAGTTTTAGAGGAAAGAGTCTTAATAAATACTTAATTTTTCTTCAATATCAGCCATGAAAATAAATTATGAGGAGAATATAATAATACCGATTGTTGATCCCTTTTCCTGTTTCACCTCTGTTTCCCTTTGGACAGAATATTAAAGATAAAGCAATAATGAAGAAAATAGAACTTTGCTCATCTAGAGCATTTGGCTTCTTACATGAGATGCATCACATTCAACAAAAATGATAATATTCAGTGTCTTACTTGAAACATGTACCTCAAACTTCAAACTTGATAACATTAATTTTATATCTCTCAATAATAGCTATAACATGGTTATTAATGTCTATGAAAAGAGAATAATGTATTTAAAAAGCAACTCACTCCTGATACACCGAATGATATAAATGTTACTTCAACGTTAAAACTTTAAAAACTTATTTTTTGCTTTTGCCTTTCCAAATTACACAAAACTATGCTGGATGAGGGCGGTCTCACTGCCACATTCATAGGCAAAACAAAATTAGAACATTTGTCTAGCTGATATTGATAATCAAAGACTTCATGTTAGCATTTTACTTCCTAGGGAGTAGAACCGGCACAGAGTATAAGAGAATCTCAGCTCTTTTGGCTACAGGGTGTAGAAGAAGAAGTTTTAAGCCAGGGTTATGTATGACAGAGCAGTAGGAGAGGTATTAAAGCAGAATATGTCTCTATTGATCTGAGCCAGCCAAAAAACAACAGCTAAAATGCTAGATGACCTTGCTTAAAGTAATTTAACTTCAAGCAGCCTCAGTTTTCCATGTAAAAATGGGATTATAATAATGCTACTTTAAATTGTTGTGAGATTTAATGAGATGATATTTTAAGCAGTTAGCATAATGCCACAACTAATATCAATGTTTAGCAAATGCCAATTGGATGATTAAATGAAGACACGTGTAAGGACTAGGTACTGTGGAGCAGATTGAGAGAGCTGAGATGTGACAATCTAGTTTGGGAGACACAAAGGCATATGCTGAAAACAAACGCCAACCATATTATACATTCCTTACCAAGTGCTCAAAGATGGTAAAAGTTGCAGAATGATCTAGGACCAACCAAAATAGATGGTACAACACAACAACCTAGGCAGACATTTGTCCTTGTAAATATTAATAACAGCAGGATGGAATGAGAATGAAGCACTAGAGACAAAAGAACTCTTATAGACTAGGGATTTATTGGAAAATATGAAGGATTTCTCAGGTTTGAAATTCCCTAAAGACTAACCTGTTTTATAAATATATACCATAAGAAGCAGTTTTGGTGCATTTTACTACTCAAACATTCTACTTTTGACCCTAATTCTTGGGTTCCAAGTCAAGTCTGGGGAGTGACTGACATAGTTAAAACTTTTCCTCCAACCTTTTTGTTCACATAAGCTCAACCATGATAACAGCAGTCATTATCCACATGCTGAGCTTTTTAAAATTTCAAGTTCTTTCCCAGGTTATCTCACGTTTTCACCACAACACCCTGTTTAAAACATTTCCCCCATTTTAGACATGCAGTAAGTGAGAGAAGAAAAGTGACTTGCCCAAAGTCTTGTATCCAGAAATCAACAGATATAGAATCCACCTCTCTCTGGTCACCAAAGATGAGTTAGGAGTCATATGTCTCTTATATCATATCACCTTGTGACAATCCGTAAGCTTTTCTGTCTTCCCTACTATATTAGAACTTCCTTAAATGGAGGAGCTTGTCTGATTCATCTCTGTATATACAGTGAGTTTGGGTGTGCCTGGCACAGAAAGGATGCTCAAGAAATGTTTAATGAATGCAATAAATGTTTAATAAATTAATGAAAAATTGAACAAATCAAGGAATGATTTGGGTCTCCCAACATTATAGATTATCTGTATCTTAATAAATGAAAGCCAAACATAACATATTAAATTTAAAACTTTTCTCTCTACACTCCTCCCTTATTCTTTCTCTCTCTTTCCATCTCTGTTTCTCTCTCTCTCTCACACACACACACAAACACATCACACCCACTTTTTAAAGAACTTATGAAAAACAAACTGATTGTATCAAAACTTTCATATGGAAAATTGAAATTTTATTGACTCTGAATATATTAAAATATTGAAAGTGAAAACTATCAGATTCTACTTCTAGTTATAACCAGAGAGATCAGATTCTGTGATAATAAATTTGCATTTTCAGAAGCTATATTTTATAGTCATACACTAAAGTTTACTTCCTAAGTCATTCATAAATTAATAAGCTTCATACTAGCAAAACACATGTATTGCACTCCAGGAAATGAGGCATGTCACTGGCATGGAAATTGTAGGTATGGGATGCGATTGGCAAAGCATCTTTTTCTTCAAGCTCTAATTGCACGTTTGGAGGTGCTTTGGGTGATAGATAGACCTTCCATGCAACAAACAAGACACAAGTGTAATTAACTTTGTGCACTGACTAGCAGACCAGAGAGAGTTTTACTAACCATTGCCAGTTTAGGAAGAGGTCCATTTCCTTTAGAATTTAAGTATAATGAATGTGAAATATCAAATAATTAAATTCAGGTGTTAGATTCCTACAATTATTAATACAAATGAATAGGGAAAGCAAGTTAATATTTAAAACAAAATGAAACAAAAATAGAAGCACAAACTCAGCTTACTTTTATAAGCCAAAGGGGGCACAACAGCACCCCTTTTGTGACCTCTACCTTACTTTTCACAAAAGTGCTATGCAGTTTACCTTTTTTCCAAAATTACAATTATTCAATATTTCTGAAAATCTATAACTTCATCATGAAAAGACACTGAGGTATTACAAAACAAGAAGTAGGATTCACAGTGAAATCCACATTTTTAACCAGGTAATAACTATATTACATGTTTTACCCATTTAACATTAGAAATAGTCACAAGAAATCCACTAAATTAAAGTCAATTCACCATATGTTCACTGAGTGTTGCCTCTGTCTTAGGCATGGTATGAACTATCTGTGTTGTGTTACTTTTTAAGGAATATGAAACTAAAATCTGTTCAGAGAGTTTTTACTCTTTTCCTCTCTTTTTCCTTGACCTCTGCATCAAGACAGTAACAAAGATATTTAAGATTGCCACAATTAAAAAAACAGAATGAAATCATAATCTGAGTAAGTCATTTCCAACAGAACAGTAAAATTGAAACCCAACTCACTCCCAGATAGCCATCAAAACAATTATTTCAAAGAGGCTTCCTGCAAAGGACATGAACTCATCCTTTTTAATGGCTGTATAGTATTCCATGGTGCATATGTGCCATATTTTCTTTATCCATTCTATCACTGATGAACATTTGGGTTGGTTCCAAGTCCCTGCTATAAACCTGGAAACCATCATTCACACCAGTACATTCACACTAGAATTGTTAAAATTAACAAGAATGACAAAAGCAAGTACTGATGAGACTGTGGAAATCTTGGAATTCTCATATATTGCTGGTGAGATAGAAAAATAATATATACATTTTTAAAACAATTTGGCAGTTGTTTCTAAAAAAGTAAAGATAAACGTACACGTACCATATGACCTAGTAATTACACTTCTAGGAATGTACCCAAGAAAAATGAAAACACATCCACATACGTATCTGTGCATGAATGTTCATAGCAGCATTATTCACAATAGCCAAAATCTCAAAATATCTCTAATGTCCTTCATCTGGTAAATGGATAAGCAAACAATTATCTATTCACACAATGGAATATTACTCAGCAATAAAAACAAAATAAACTATGAATCCCACACAATCACATAGATAAATCTCAAAGCCATTATGGTGAACAAAAGAAAACAAATGCAAGGTGTCTATAGTCTGATTTCACTTAAATGACATTCTGGGAAAGTTAATCTATTCCTTGGTGGCCAAAAGCAGATCTGTAGGTCTTGACCACTGTGGGGTAGGAATAACCGACTGCAAAGGTAAGGATATAATTTTGAAGGTCATGAAAATATTCTAAAATCTTGATAGTGATTTTGGCTACATGAGTGTATATATTTTGACAAAACATCAACTGTGTCCTGGAAATGGGTACACTTTATTACATATGTATAAAGTATACCTCAAAAAACTTGATATAAAAATTATAATATAAGAATGACAAGTTGAAAATTAAAAAGATGGTAGTATATCCCTGTAGTCTCAGATATGCAGGAGGCTCAGGTAGGATAATCTCTTGAGCCCATGAAGTTGAGACCAGCCTGGGAGAAACATAGGGAGACCTCATTTCTAAAAAAATAAAAATAAAAATAGGAAAGTATGGAATATTACAACCTCAGTTAGTCTGAGATACATTCTACCAGTGGCAAAGAGAAGGCCAACAAATCTTCATTTGTGGAAAAGAATGATGTGTTCTATATTATAGGACCTGAATCATCAGAGGTACAGCAGCTGGCAAATCTTTCTGTTTATACCATCATATCAATCTGTATCTTTAAGTTATGCTCCTATATTGCCCTAATGAGCCATGTTACATGCTCAAGTAAGCATGAGGTCAGTGTCCAGAACTCCTTGTTCCTTTCTCAGATCACCAGTTTGGCACAGAGCACACATTCATCAAATGTTTTTTCTCCAGGGCTTCTCACTTCCCTGTGACTGGCTTAGTCACTGCACATGGATAGGACAATAATAACCTTCACCAATTTACTTGAAGAGAACTCCTGGAGAATCATGAGATATGCTGTGTTGACTGTGCGATTCTTGAAAATGAAGTGTTAGGTAAATGACCAATTTTAGCTCAAGAGAAGTTGCAAATATGTATTTAACAACCCAATTAATAAATAAAATGCAATCTAAGAAAATATAATTGATGAAATAACTAAATGTTTTAATAGTTTTAACTTTGTTTGCTTTGTTTTCCACTTTTACTAATTTCTATTTTGATTATACATGCTGTGCACTTTTTATATAAAATAGAATCTATAAAAAGTGCTTGCTGAATGGTCTAAGATTCTTCTCACTGCAGTTTTATAGTGCAGCAAAAGCATAAATTGGAGGCTGCTTCTTATACATTAGGCAAAGATTATTTTCAGAAAATTACTTGAAGTGCCAGTAAACTTTGACCTTCATTGCAATGTGAAGTACCTTTCAGAACATGTGACTTAAATATTTCAGAGAAAAAACAGCCTTGAAAATTATTGGTAAAAACAGATGTCATCAAAGTGTAAATAGATGAACTAAGTTATGCAGATCAGATGCAAGTTTTGCTGTGTTTTGAGGTTATAAACTGCTTATTGGTTTTTGAGGACTGTTCAACTCTGTAAGGCCTGGTGGCATATGGAGTTAAGCATACCCTAAATTATGCTGGAAGGAGTAAAACCTTGGCTGCAACTAGCACATAATCAAACAACTTAGCAGGCTTTAAAGTTAAAAATTGCTAAAAATTACCATTATGACATGTAATTGAGACTACTGGAAATTGATTTACAGGCAAGGTATATAGAATGGTAAAATGTGTTTTCAGTAAAAGGTTATAAGAAAGCAGAAACATTTAAATTCTGGTCTAGGGTTAATGAATTGTTTTAAATTAGATAAGATAAAGTTAAAAGTTCAAAGAAATGGTGGAAGGATTGTAAACATTAATCCTACAAAAATTCTATATTTGGACATATTGCCTAATTTCAAAATGGTGTTATAAATATATGGTTTTTCTGTAAATTGAACATTGAAATGATAGCAGAACAAGGCACTCCTCACTAATCTGCTCTTTATCAAAAGTTGTAAAGAGTTGTAGAAGGTTTTAGCTTTTTTAAGTTTCTGAGTCATCGTTTTGGTACAAATAATTAACGATAATTTGGAATTCTATTATATAACATTAAGTGTTTCATATATTTAACATAATTAACAGACTTCCCCAAATCAAACTTCAGGTTCAAAATTGTCTTACCTGACACCTGGCTTTTCCGATACTTCAGAAGGTTTCCTGGAGTATCCAGAAAAGAGAGGTAAACATGATTATTTGACATGTTTATGTACATGTGATTACTAAATGGTGTTCAATAGATTTTTAGTTCATATTTTGATGAATAATACCAATATATGTTCCAAAATTGTATGTAATTTATAAAATTGTAATGTCTAAAAGATATGCTATCAATCATAATTAAGGTTACGTTATTGTAAACCCCTGAAATAACCAAACTTCTTTGTCAACTGTGTTTCTAACTGTAACTACCCAGAACATTTTGTTACTTACAGACAATTGCTATTTTGTTTTAATCCTTTTCAAAATAGGTTATAGAATTCTATAGAAAGCTATATAATTCTGACAGGTGCTTTCAAATACAGGTTTCTGATAATTTTGGAGATTGTGACATTGGAATAAGGGAGAAATATAGAGGACTCATGAAGAGCTAAAATGTTCATGAATATCAAGCAAAATAAGAGTAAACTTTTTGACATTTGCTTGAAATACTGCTGATCCTTGGTTTGTTTTTCAGAGTCAAGGAAACGTATTTACTTATTTTGAAGTATTTACAGCCTTTAATAATTGAGTAAAGTATATGCTTGTGAACAAAATTTGGGTCATGTTTGTTCCTCTCTGCCTGGTTCCTCTAGAATTTGGAAACCATCTGTGAGTATGCTTAACTTGTGGCAAAAGAATTATTTGCATCAGTGCAATAAGGATGAAATTGGAGAAACTGGTTGTTTACCAAGGCTTTGACTGGAAGGGTATGCTTCCCTTTAAAGAGTCAAGATTGACTTGCAGAGCCGATAAAAGCCCCTTGGGGGAACTGGACTCGTGCCCTTTTCTATGCAGTCCCTGTACAGAATTCCGAACCGGTAGTCAGTAAAGAATGTCACTTTGTAACAGGCCCAGGAGCTCTAAGATTATCTTGGGACCTTAAGAGGAAAGGATCACCCAACTCTCAGTTATTTGAGGATACAAATCCATGGTTGGACTTGGCTTTAAAAGGTTTTATCTGAGTTTTCGTGTGGAACTGAGTTTTATCAAAGCCAATCTTGAAAGCTCATGTAGAAATAGCTACTCTTGCTGCATTTTATGCAAATAATCAGGCCAAGTATAAGATGAAGTCTATTTTGCAAACAACTCAATCCTAATATGATTTTTTTAACAAAAATGAAGCCTGGAGAGAAAGAAATTATGTCTCAAAACTTATCATATATTTGTCATTAAATTCTAAACCCATTAGTAATTTTTAAGTTTTTGCCTCCATTTTAGACTAACCCTGCTTGTTCCTATGAAGCAACCAGCAATTTCCAGCTGCTGCTCAGAAGGAAGAAAAGGGATGGGTAATGTAGAAATCTGGATCAAGATTATAGTTGTGAGCAATTATCCTGCAAATTCTGCCAGGTGATGGGAATAAATAGGATGCCGATCCCCTGGAGTAAAACCAATGGAGCTAATCAAAGCCAAGCAGCAAGCACCTAAATCTTAACAAGCAAAACTATAGCCACAAGGCATCTGGGCATGTCACAATACCTCCTTTTCGCTCCCTTGTTGGAGGAGAGGACTCAATTCCACAGCTTCATCTTAGCATTTAGCTTATGATATGGAGTCCATGGAACCCTACTAAGACATATTTTTTGTCCCAAACTCAATTTTAAGCTTCAATTCGAAGCCCTAGGGAAGAAAACTGGATCTAAAGGATCCAGAGGCACATCATAACAGGGGTTGAAAGGTGCAGCACAGGTGAGCCTGGCTAATTCCTGCCAATTAAGCTAAGCCTCCCATTACACAGATAAAGGTCATGCTAGTATCCATGGCATGAATACTAGAGAACACGTCTAGAGAACACCAAAGCTACTGATAGTAGAATGGATACAGGCATAGGTGAGAGCAGATAATTCCTACTCTCTAGACCCTCTCTGCTTCATGGGGGAAGGCTGCTTAGGTACCCATGAGTGGCACCCTGTAATGTTCACTGGGACTCAGGGATCCAAGAACATAGGAAAGAAAGATGAATGCTTCACTTCACCTCCCTCGCATACCCTGGGCATTTGCTAGGAAGGGAAGGGAATCAGGGATGCCTAATCCCCATTTGTAGATGAGTAGTCATCCATCTTCCATCTGTACCCCTTTTGAATGCATCCTGAATCCCTGGGACTCTTTTTTTTTTCCCTTTCTCCTTCTTTGTCCTCTCTTCACTGATAGATAATTGTATCTCCATATTATAGGATACTCACCTTGAATGCATCCTTCACATTAGGAAAAGTTAATTTCCCAAACATTAAACTGGTTGGTTTAGGATTGGGCTTAGGGAAAAGGAACCATAAAGCTGACATGCTGGCAAAAGGTAAAAGATTTTTTTTAAACCAGTTGGATTTTTGGCCTCCCTCTCTCCATGCAAACTGGTAAAATGCATTAGGATTTTTGAGCTATCCTTACCACCCCTTGTTTCATTTTGATAAATGTTTTCTAATAACCCAATTTTTCTCTTCTTGCGTTCAGGCCATCAGACTCCGAGTGGTCATGCCTTGGAATGATGGCCCCTTCTGTCAGGGACCCATAAACAAACCTCTGAGGGAGATCTGACTGCTGTTTTCTCAAAACAGAGCCTCTTGTCAGCAGGAAACCATTACTGGTCTTCATCCTTATTCTAATTCTTATTATAATGGCAGTTAGAGGTACATCTTTGGAGGGGAGAATGTGTCAGCCAAGTATAAAGGGGTTCCTAGATTTCTAACTGGCCTTCACACTAGAAAAATGGGGTGAAGTCATGAAAGATTATGCTATTTGCAGGGGGTTGGCCGGGAGGAGCCTGGCTCCTCTTGTTCCTGTGTGGTAACCTGGAATTCAACAGGTGAAATGGAGAGCCTGTTAGCAAGACTTCATCTCACTTTTCTGTGTTGTTTTTTCCTTTTACTTTTTTGAATAATAAATTCTATTCACTCTCACCCTGAAAAGTGTCTGTGAGCCTAATCTGTCCTGTTATGTGACAAGAACCTAGTTTTTTCTACAACAGTGCTTTCAATTTTCTGTCCTCTGGATTATGCTTCTATCCTCAGATCTCCCCTTAGGATACTCTTGCCTTCCTTTTATAAGAACTTTTGTGTATATTCTGCCTACTCAAATAACTCAGGACAATCTTTTCATCTCAATATTGTTAACTTAATGACATCTTGAAAACTCTTATGTCATGTAAGGTAACATATTAATAGGTTCCAGGGATTAGAATGTGGGCATCTTTCTGGGGCCACTCTTCTATTTATCACATGATGACATGTTGTTTTCTGTCTTGTTCAAAAAAAGCATGCTAATAAATCAATTCATACAGTTCTCTGTCCTTGCACATAGAGCTGCAGTGTTAGAACAACTTATAATATTTGTATGATTTGGGTTTTAAATAATGCCATTGTCAGAGGATAAAGTGCTGAAAATATTAAGTTTTATTGAACTAATCTTGAATGTGCTAAATTCATTTCAATTTTGTGAAAGAAGCAATATGTATTCTAATCATGTACCTATTTCGTCAAGTTTATATAAGGTATTTAGCACCCATTTCATCTATGTGATATAGAACAAATGATGAACATGTAGATAATACTCTCTTACATGTTTTATTTGCCCAAGTAAATCCTTCTGTTGAGTGAATGGATGTATCATTTATTCTTTAATAGCAGAGAATCTAAACAAATCTATTAGCTATTTGAAGGTCACTTAGGCTTTAAGAAGATGTTCTATCATTATAGACTCATAAAACTTAACGGCCCATGAACACTGCTGGAGTTCAACACCACAGGCTAAATAGAATAAAACAATGCATTAATTATAGCCTATTATGGTAAGCAGTTGGTAAGGAGAAATGTGGTTACATAAAAACTTTATAATACATTAACAAATAATACACTTTCATATCAATAACAATGGAAACATTTAAAATACACACCAACACACACACACATATATGTACACAAACACACATATATATACATTCAAACAACTAATCTATTTTTAATATTTTACTATTCCTGGCTTTTTTTCAGTTCCTATGCATATACATACCTTGTTTAGACATATGTGTCATCTTATCATAGATGCAAATTTGCATTCAGCTTCTTAAATTCTACCTGCTGTATTATTTTTTTCAGACAACTATGCAATATTCATTACATTTTATCATTTTAATGGTTACAGTATATTCTACACAGAGTGTCTAACATAATTTTCTCGATTCTATGGATGCACTTTTATGTTGGTTGCCTTTTTTACCATTATAAACACTGCTGCAATGAACATATTTTTGCATTTTTTCTTAGAGAATGGAAAGATTATTTTCTTGTTACAATTTTTACAAGATGTAATACATTTAATTCATGGAATTAATGAAATTTGAAATCAAATAATGGAAGGTTTTGCTCCATGTTCATCCATAGAGAAAGCCTCCTACCTCAGAGATAGCAAAACTATAAAACATATGCCAATGTTAGTTTTCTACCAACATTCACACGATGCCTGAAATTATTTTCCTGAAGGCAGAACTGAAGAACCTTCTGAATGACTGGAAAGTTTTAACTGAACACACATTAGTGTTTAGAGACATATAAACAAACATTTCTCACATATAGAGAAATGTTTTTTTAATTTTATATACTGGATATTTGGGGAAGTGCAAAAGGCACAGTGATTAAAAAGACTACTGCTATGTACCAATGGAACAAATTATAAAATCACACACACAACTCACATATTTCAATAATATTAAGAAACATGTTAAATGTTTAATTTACTATTCCTTTTTCCTTCCATCAGCATTCATTCTAAAAAAATTAATTTCTACTTCTATATGCTGTATAAGTTGCAATATTTGAGGGTGAAGAGAGATGTTAGAATTTTCAGAGTACATATATTTTAATGTCAATAATAAAGTGTAATCTAATAGGTAGATTTGCTTTTTTCAGGTGATGGAATGATGCCAATTTCTGATACATTTACCATGTTGCTTGATATTCTACCCTTAAATATACAAGGAAAAAAGGCATTTTGCTAAAACTAGCAGAAAAATACATAACATAATAAGCCATGTATTAAAGATACTAAAATGTGGGGGAAACTACAATAAACTGAGATGTTGTCAAACTTTAATTTATTTACATTATATAGCTACACACTATTTACCTAAGAAATTACCAAGCATATATAATTTGACATTTAATAAGAATATATTATTAATATATACCAAGCATAAAAAAGTTATATGTGTCTATTCAATAATGCAACAGAGGTCAGAATTCACATTAAAGAGAAAGGTGATTGGCCATACTTATAAAAAGAGAATATTGTTTTGTTGATGTTGTTTTGTTTTGTTTTTCCAAAACGGTAGTTTGAACACATTTCTCCCACTTGGAAGGACAAAATAGTGAGTAGAGATTTATGTGAATTGTTCTACAAAAAGGAAGGAAGGAAGTTAACAGAGAAACTGAAAGAAACAACAGACCTTTTATAAGAAGTGTCAGGCAGCAGACTTCATTTTGAGCCAGGTGGAAAACACTAAGTCCCCAGACAGTGAGAAGGGGAAAGACTGCCCCAGGATATACACTTCAACCATGGAACCTGGCAAGCCAGAATCAGAGGAAGGGATTAATCATTCACAGTGCTGAAACTGACTTAGGAAGAGGTGGGAAATATAAAAATAGGAGCAGCAGCAGGAATAATTCTATGAGCCTTCCCAGTCTGGTTATAGTAATAATATACTGGTCAAATGGACAGACTAAGAACATCTTGGGAGGCAGAAGTTGCAGTGAGTTGAGATCATGCCACTGCACACCAGTCTGGAAAACAGAGTGAGACCACATCTCAGAAAAAAAAGAAACTCAACTAACATATAAGGATTTATATAAACTCAAAGAAAGGAGTTACAAAAAAAAAGCCTGCAAATGGGAACTAAAAGCAAGCAGGAGGAGTGACTTTGTTTATCACACAAAACAGATTTAAAATAGCAGCAGTAAAAAAAAACGACAAGGAAGGTCATTATACAATAATAAAAGTATTAACTCAACAAGAATATATTGTAAATTTATATTCACCTAACTCTGGAGCTCCCATATCCAGAAAAACAATTACTACTAGACCTAATAAATGAGATACCCAGCAACACAATAGTAGTGAGGGACTTTAATACTCCACTGACAGCACTTGACAGATCATTGAGACAGAATTCAACAACAACAACAAAATGGACTTAAACTACATTCTAGAACAAATGGAGCTAACACTTATTTACAGAGCATTCTACTCAAGACCTGCAGAATATACATTCTTCTCACCAGCATATGGAACATTTTACAAGGTAAATGTATGATAGGTCACAAAACAAGTCTCAATCAATTAAAGAAAATCATACCAAATATCTGCTCAGACAACAGTGGCATAAAACTAGCAATCAATTTCAAAAGCAACCTTTAAAACTACACAAATACATGGAAATAAACAATCTGCCCCTGAATGATTTTGGGGTTAACAAGAAAATCAATATGAAAACTTTAGAAAAAAAATTGAAATGAATAATAATGATGATGCTAGTTTAAAAAATCTCTGGCATATAGCAAAAGTGCTGCTAAGAAGAAACTTTATAATACTAAATGCCTACATCAAAAATTCTGAAAGATCGCAAGTTGACAACCTACTGTTATACCTAAAGTAACTAGAGAAACAAGAACAAACCAAACTAAAAATGAGCAGAAAAGAAATAACAAAAAAAAGCAAACACAAATACCAGAAAACTAAATTAAATTGAAACAAAAAATACAAAAAAAGACACAAAAAGTAGCTCTTTGGAAAAGATAAACAAAACTCATAGACCATTAACTTGATGAACCAAGAATAGAGAAATTCAGATAATCTTGATTAGAAATGCAAATGGAGACATTACAACCAACACCACAATAATAAAAAGATTATGTGAGACTACTATAGACACGTGTATGTAAAAATCTAGAAAATCTAGAGGAAATGGATAGAGTCCCAAAAACATACAAGCTTCCTAGTTAAATCGGGATAAAATAGAGACCCTAAACAGACCTATAAGAAACAGTAAGATTGAGTCAGTAATTTAAAACCTGGCAACAAAAATGGCCCAGGGATGGATGGATTCACAGCTGAATTCCATCAGCATTCAAAGAAAAATTGGGACCAATTGAACTGAAACTATTCCAAAAGATTGAGAAATAAGAAATCCTCTCTCATTCATTCAAGTCAGTATGAAAAGCATACAAAAATCGAAATTAAGGAAAGAACGCCATATCTAATAAATGATGATGGGGAAACTAGCTAGCTACACATAAAAGAATGAAAGTGGATCTCTCATCTGAAATGAAAACAGACTCAAGATAAATCAGAGATTTAAATCTCAGATTTGAAGCCATAAAAATTCTAGAACGTGACATGAAAACCTCCTCTAATAAACATTGGCCTAGGCAAAAAATGCATGACTAAAATCCCAGAAGTAAATCTATCTATAATAAATGGTACCCAACTAAACTAAAAAAAAAAAAAGTCTGTGTAGCAAAACAAAAAAAATAAAAGAGGAAACAGACAACACACAAAATGGGAGAACATATTTGCACACTATGCGTAGTTGTCTATTCTCACATTGTTACAAAAAAGTACCTGAGACTGGGTAATTTATTTAAAAGGAGGTTTAATTGGCTCACAGTTCTGCATGGCTGTGGAGGCCTCAGGGAACTTACAATCATGGCGGAAGGCAAGGTGGAAGAAAGACATGTCTTACATAGTGTCAGGAGAGAGAGACTGAATTGAGAAATGCCACACTTTTAAACCATTATATCTTGTGAGAACTCACTCACAATTATGAGAACAGCACGGGAAAAATCCACCACCATGATGCAATTACCTCCCTCCAGTTTCCTCCTCTGACACATGGAGATTAAAATTTGACATGAAATTTGGACAAGGACACAAAGCCTAACCATATCACTCCACCATGGGTCCCTCCCAAATTTCATGTCCCTCTCACATTTCAAAACACAAGCATTCCTTCTTAACAGTCCCGAAAATCTTAACCCATTTCAGCATTAACCCAAAAGCCCAAGTCCTAAGTCTCAGCTGAGATATGGTAAGTTCCTTCTGCTCATGAGACTGTAAAATCTAAAACAAGTTAGTTACTTTCAAGATAAAATGGGAGTACAGGTACTGCATAAATGCCCCCATTCTAAATGGGAAAAATTGGCCCAAACAAAGGGTCTACAGGCTCCAAGCAAGTCTGAAACACAGCAGGGTAACCATTAAATTTTGAAGCTCCAAATAAGAACATTTAACTCCATGTCTCACATGAGGGGCATGCTGATTCAAGAGGTGGGCTCCCAAGGCCATGCGAAGCTCTGCCCTGTGATTCTGAAGGTTACAGCACAGCTGATGATTTCATGGGATGAAATTGATTCCCTGCAGGTTTTCCAGCCACAGGGTGGATCTGAAATTTTGGGTTCTAGAGCACAGGGGTCCCCTTCTCACAGCTCCACTAGGCAGTGCCCCAGGGTGACTAAGTGTTGGAGAGCTCCAAGGCACATTTTCCCTCTGCTCTGCCCTAGTAGAGGTTCTCCATGAGGGCTCCACCATTGCAGCAGACTTTACTTGGATATCTGTTTGGTTTCATATGTCCTCTGAAATCTAGGGAGAGGTTCCCAAAGCTCCATTTGTACACCCACAGGCCCAACACCACATGTAAACCACCAAGGTTTGGGGCTTGAACCCTCTAAAGCCTCAGACCAAGTTGTACCTTGCCCCCCAGCTCCAGTTAATATGGCTGGGATACAGGGTGCCCTATCCTGAGGCTGCAGAGAGAGAAAAGACACTGGGCCTGGCCCACAAAATCCTTTTTGTCATTCTAGGCCATTTGTTCTATGATAGGAGGGGCTGCCACAAGGTCTTTGACATGCCCTGAAGACATTTTTCCCATTGTCTCAGGCTATTAACAGTCAGCTTTGTTTTAATTGTGTAAACTTCTGTATCCAGCTTAAATGTCTGCTCAGAAAATGGGCTTTTATTTTCCACCACATGGTAATGCTGCAAATATTCCAAATTTTTATGCTCTGTTTCTCTTTTAAACATAACTTTCAATTTCAGATTATGTCATTATGAATAAATATGAGATTATGCTGTTAGAATCAGCCAGGTTATTTTTTTGAATGCTTTGCTGCCTAGAAATTTCTTCTGCCAGATATCTTAAATTATCTCTCTGAACTTCAAACTTCCACAGATCTCTAGGGCAGGAACAAAATACCACCAGTCCTTTTACTAAAGCATAGCAAGAGTGACTGTATTAGTTTGTTCTCATACTGCTATGAAAAGATACGCAAGACTGGGTAGTTTAAAAAAAAAAGAAGTTTGACTCACAGTTCCACATTGCTGGTGGCGGTGGGGTGGTCAGGAAACTTACATTCATGGCAAAACGCAAAGGAAAAGCAGGCACCTCCTTTACAGGGTGGCAGGACATAGTGTGTGCAAGCAGAGGAAATGCCAGATGCTTATAAAACTGTCATATATCCCAAGACTCACTCCTTATCTCAAGAACAGCATGGAGGAAACTGACCCCAAGATCCAGTTACCTCCACCTGGCCTCACCCTTTACACATGGAAATTATGGTGATTACAATTCAGGGTGAGATTTTAGTACAGACACAGAGCCAAACCATATTATTCCACTCATGGCTAGTCACAAATCTCATGTCCTTACATTTCAAAACATAATCATTCTCTTCCAACAGTCTCCTAAAGTATTAACTAATTTCAGCATTAACCCAAAAGTATAAGTCCAAAGTCATCTGAGACAAGGCATGTCCCATCCACCTATGAGCCTATAAAATCAAAAGCAACTTATTTACTTCCTAGGTCCAGTTAGAGTACAGGGATTGAATAAATACACCTATTGCTAATGGGAGAAATTTGCCCAAACAAAAGAGTCATAGGCCTTATGCAAGTCTGAAGTCCAATGGGACAGAAATTAAATTTTGAAGTTCCAAAATTATCTTCTTTAACTCCATATCTCACATATATGTCATACTGGTACAAGAGGTGGGCTCCCATAGCCTTGGGTAGCTCCACCACTGTGCCTTTGCAGGGTACAGCCCCCCTCCAAGTTGCTTTAATGGGCTGGTGTTGAGTGTCTATGGCTTGTCCAGATGCATGATGCAAACTGTAAGTACAGATACTATTCTGGGCTCTGGAGGATGGTGGCCCTCTTCTCACAACTCCACTAGACAGTGCCCTAGGGGGAGGTTTGTGGGGGGCCTCCAACTCCACATTTTCTTTATACTCTGTTCTATCAGAGGTTCTCCATGAGGGCCCTACCCCTGCAGCAAACTTCTGCCTGAACATTCAGGTATTTCCATACATCTTCTGAAATCTAAGCAGAGGTTCTCAAGCTTTAATTCTTGACTTCTGCTTACCTGCAGGTCAAACACCATGTGTAAGCCACCAAGGTTTAGGGCTTGTACCCTCTGAACAATGTACTATATATTGGACCCTTTTAGCCTTGGATGGGATGTAAAGCTCTAAGTCCTGAGGCTGCACAAAACAGCAGCAGGGCTCTGGGCCTGGTTCCTAAAAACATTTTTTTCCTCCTAGGCCTCTAAGCCTGTGATAGGAGGGGCTGCCATGAAAACTTCTGACATGTCCTGGAGACATTTTCTCCATTTACTTGGTAATTAGCAATCAGCTCCTCATTATGTATGCAAATTTTGGCTAAAATTTCTCCTCAGAAAATGGACTTTTCCTTTCTATCATATCAGACTGCAAATTTGCCAAACTTTTATGCTGTGCCTCCCTTTTAAACGTAAGTTTCAATTTCATGTCATTGCTCTCAAATTAAAAGTTCCACATATCTCTAGGGCAGGGGCAAAATGCCACCAGTCTCTTTGCTAAAGCACAGCAAAAATCACCTTTATTCCAGCTTCAAACAAGTCCCTCATCCTCATCTGAGACCACCTGGACTTCAACTTCCTTGTCCATATCATCATCAGCATTTCGGTCAGTGATCCAACAAGTCACTAGGACTTTCCAAACTTTACCATATATTCCTGTTTATTTCAGAACTATGCACACACTTCTAATCTCTGAATGTTACGAGTTTCAATGCTGCTGCCACATTTTCAGGTATCTTTATAGCAGCACCCTCATCTTAGTACCAATTTAGTGTATTAGTTCTCACACTGCTATAAGGAACTGCTGGAGACTGGATAATTTACAAAAGAAAGAGGTTTAATTGACTCACAGTTCTGTATTGCTGGAGAGGCCTCAGGAAACTTACAATCGTGGCAGAAGACAAAAAAGAATCAGGCATCTTCTTCACAGGGTAGCAAGACAGAGTGAGTGCAAATGGGGAAATAACAGTTGCTTATATAAACCATCAGATCTCCTGAGATTCACTCATTATCCCAAGAACAACATGGGAAAAGGCAAACCTATTATCCGATTATCTTCACCTGGTCCTGCCCTTGACATGTGGGAACTATGGAGATTATAATTCAAGGTGAGATTTGGGTGGGGGCACAGAGCCAAACCATATTAGTGACCTTAATTCCAGTTCCCAATAAGTTCTTCATCTCCACTGAGACCACCTCAGCCTGGATTTCAGTGTCCATATCACTATCGGAATTTTGTTCAAAACCATCAACAAGTCTCAATGAAGTTCAAAATATTCTCACATCTTCCTGTCTTCTTATGAGCTCTCCAAACTGCTCCAGCCTCTTCACATTACCTAGTTCTAAAGTCGCTTCCAGATTTTCAGGTATCTTTGTAGTAGTGACCCACTCCCAGTGACAATATTTTTGTATTAGATTATTTTTACACTGCTATAAAGAACTACTTGAGACTGGGTAACTAATAAAGAAAAGCTGTTTAATTGAGTCACAGTTCTGCATGACCGGGGAGGGCTCAGAAAATTTATATTCATGGTGGAAGAGAAAGGGAAAGCAAGCGACATTTTACATGGTGGCAGGAAACAGAGCAAGGGGTGAAGTACCACACTTTTATAACATCAGATCCCATGAGAACTCACTATTATGAGAACAGCATGGAGGAAATCCACCCCCATGATCCAATCACCTCCCACCAAGTCCCTCCCCTGACCTGGGGGATTACAATTTGACAGGAGTTGGGTGGGGACACAGAGACAAATCATACCGCTCTGCCTCTGACAATCAACTAATATTCAGAATCTAGGATTAACTCAAACAAATCAGCAAGAAAAACAGTCCTGGGAAAAAGTGGGCAAATTACACGAATAGACATTTCTCAAATGAAGATATATAAATGGCCCACAAACAAATAAATAAATACTCAACATCAGTAATCATCAGGGAAATGCAAATTAAAACTACAATAAGGTATCACCTAATCCCTGCAGGAATAGCCATTATTAAAGGTCAATAAAATAATAGATGTTGGCATGCACACGGTAAAAATGGAATGTTTACAACCTGCTAGTGGAAATATATAGTACAATGTCTATGAAAAGCAATATTGAGATTTCTTAAAGTACAAAAATTTAATCTATCATTCAATCCAACAATCTCACTACTAGGTATGTATCAAAAGGAAACAAAGTCACCATATAAAAAGACACCTGCACATGTGTGATTATGGCAGCACAATTCACAATTGTAAAGCTATGGAACCAACCTAAGTGCCCACTGACCAATAAGTGGATAAAGAAAATATTGTGTGTGTGTGTGTGTGTGTGTGTGTGTGTATTTATATATTTATATATACCACTGAATACTACTTACTCATAAAAAATGTGAATCACTGTCTTTTGGAGATACTTGGATGGAGCTGAAGGCCATTATTCTAACTTAAGTATTATAACTCAAGAATGGAAAACCAAATAATTTATATTCTCACTTGTAAGTGGGGACTAAGCTATGTGTGTGCAAAGGCATACAGGGTGTTATAGGAAACACTGAAGACTCAGAGGGGAGAGGTAGGTAGTTGAGTCAGGGATAAAAAACTACACGTTGGGTACAGTTTGCAATACTCTGGTGACTGGTGCATTAAAACCTCAGAATTTACCACTATATAATCCATCTATGTAATTAGAAAAAAAATCCACTTGTACCCCAAAAGCTATTGGAATAAAAAATGATTAAGGAAATTTCAATCTGAAAAAAAGAAAATATCTTTTTCCATTGATCAAAATTGTGATCAGTGGACTAACGCTCCTGATCACAGTGTTTTGATTCTTCAGAGAATTTCTGATGCACCAACATTTGCTTACTATAAGAGAATACATTCAAAATGTAAATGTCATGACTGAAGATTCAATTACATGTTATTGAGAATAAAAGAATCAAACCTGAATCTCCACTAGAAGCTGCTGAAATTATAATAATGAACAATTATCTGAAAGGATAATCTTTAGGATATGAAGAGCTACTATTAGTTTGTAAACAACAAAGAACTTATACTATGTGGCATGATTAGTTTCTGTAAACAATGCTAAAATTTGCAATTGGTCTCTTTTCAAGAGTATTATTAAGGTTACTGTTCATTTCTGCCTGCATTTATATTTTATTTGTATTTTAGAGCACGTAAATTTTCATTCATTAAGTAATTCTGAGCTCCTATTAAATGTCAGATACTGTGAGTTTATCAGTTAACATAACAGACAAAAGTTGGTACTCTCTGGATAGATATCTTTTTATGTCACATACATTTTTTTTATTTTACAAAACATCAAAAGAGCCTATTATTACTGGTGAAATGGAAAAAAACAACATCATAGTGGCATTCCTGTCAAATGCAGGGCCTGATTTTAGAATTGCACTGAAGCATATAACAAGCTACAATATATTTCTGTGAATACCAGATAAGAAATAACACAAGCCTGCAGACGTGTGAGAATTTACACCATGTCTGTTTGTTTCTTTAAATATTGAACAGAAGTCTGATCTGTAACTCACTCTTCTGTTGTCAGTGGGTTCAACCAGAAGCAAAACATTTTGCATGCCTCTCTTTGCTACCATGGTTTCTCTATCCAGTCTCCCTCAGCAATAGCACTGGCTGACAAAAAGAGAAAGGCAGTAGCCAACAGGTTACTCACGTCTGCTTTATTTTCATACTCTCTAGGCACCCAAGCTATCCCTAGCCATGTTGCTCGAAGAATAAATGAAAAAACACAGACTTAGACTACTAGTTGTATTTTGTTCATGTTTGTTCTGAGAAAGAAAAAATTGGGTAATCCTGGGATTGCAGAAATGCATAAATGACCTCCAACTAAGTGACAAGTTGATAGCAGGAGGAAAATTCTCTTTGGAGACTGAAACTTTTAGCCAACTATTTTAGGTATCCCTTCCTGCCCATGCTTCAAAGACCAAACACAGCTAATTTTTGCCAGTATACAGTTAAATAATCATTCCCAGTACTGTAGTGAAGTCTAAAAAGACTATTAGAAATATACCCAAATACCATCCAGAGTACATTACAAAACATACAGTCAGTAGTGTAACAGCCTTTGGGGGGTTTTCCAGTATCACCTTGGACACTTTCCCAGAATGGCAGAAAATGATTACATAGATTATCTATAGCCAAGTCCAAATCCACTTGGTTTGGTATTTGAAACTTGGAGTTCACTCTCTGCATGGCCCTTTCATACTCTACTGAGGACTAAGCTCCGATATTTTAACTTGCCCAAATTCCTAGATAAGGGGTCTAGACAGTCATGCCCTAAAAACCATAAACTCTCATCAGATGGATTTTATTTGACCTTATACATTGTGACTTATTTTTCAATCTGACTCTGGCATAACATTAAGAGTCAAGGAAAACATATTTAACCCCAAAATGTGTTTCCTTGCCATACCGTGAAATTGCACTGAAAAGTCTCTTGTGGGAAAAATCCACATTCTATAGAGACTCTCCTTCCCCATTTCTTTTCCTTCCTTTCCAAATCCAGGAGATAATCAATGAAGAGCCAGGTACTCTTTTAGGTTTGATAAGGAATGTTTTACAATCTGCTCTCCCTCTGAAGTCTGCTATCTGAGAGATTCCTCTGCACAATAAAACTTGGTCCCCACAATCTCTTATTTTAGCCTGAACATTCATTTCCAGTAATCCCAGGTTTTCAGATAAACTCCACCAGAAAATGTGTAAATTTACCTATAGCCCGAAAGTCCCACTTTGAGTTGTCCTGCCTTTCTGAACCAAACCAATGTATTTCTTAAATGTATTTGATTGATGTATCATGCCTCCTTAAACTATATAAAACCCAGATGTTTTATATATCCCTGACCACCTGGAGCACATGTTCTCAGGAACCCCTGAGGGCTGTGTCACAGGTCATGTAACTCCTATTTGTCTCAGAATAAATCTCTTCAAATATTTTATAGTTTGACACCTTTTCTCAACAATAATCTGGCACCCAAACACATGGAGCCTCAGAGAAGACTCAGGATCCCTAAGAAGTTGTGCAAAACTGGAGCTAAGATACCAGCAGGGGATCACTGAAGGCTCACCGAGTTTAAGCTTCTCTTCTAGTGGAATTGATAAGTCCTCCCAAGCCCTGGAACTTCCATTTTTGTTTATGGTACTTGACTTATTCTGAGCTGGTTTTTATTTTATCTCTTTCTCCTAGGAAGTTCATTAAAATATTTATTTTAGTTTCAGAGGTGCATTCAAAACAGTCTTTCTGTATTGCCTTTTCTCTCAAAATTAATCTCAATTGGCTTGTATATGTGCATTTTGCCTGAGGAAATAAACTGTTATTTTTATAAGTAAATGAGCAACTAAGTTCCTCAGCTACAAAGAGAAGGGCATTTTGCTTCTCCCAGCTCAAAGGCACCCTTATGTGACTGGGGATCTTGTGGGAGTGTCTGGGGGATTGACCCCCCATGATGTGCATTGGCCCTATAGGAAAGTCCCCAACAAATACTAATTTAAAAAGGCTTATCCAGGAAATGCATATAAGAGCTAATTACCTAGTGTTTTGAGGTCTCTCAGAGGTAATAGACCTCTGAAGAGAGAAACTGAGACATGTAAGAGGGTAGAAACGTCTCAGTGTTGATGCACTGTGGAGTCCTGCCCACAAACAGCAGAAACCAATCTGCCACACAAAAACCCTAGGCCACAGATCAGTACAAAAAAAAAAGAGAAAGAATGGGAAATAAACCCTCCCAAAGAGAGGAAAGGCAAGGGGAGCAGCACCCTGCAGGCATCCCAGCCGGGTTTATGTTTAATAATTATGCCGCTTTCAGTTACAAGTAATTATGTAAATGGGAATATGTTACTAAAGATGGTCTAAGTCTAAGGTTTCCAAAATGGGGACCTTTTGATATCCCTAAATTGGTTTTGTTGCATGCTAGATTGGAAAAATTAGACTCCCAAGTCAAAGAAAATGAATGGGAGTCATACTTTAGCTGGCACCTAGAATCATCAAAAAGAGGGAACAATAAGCTTGCCTTCCTCCAGCAAGTTACTAAAAAAACAAAATCTTTGAAACTGTCTCAGATTTAAAGAAATTAGAAGTCACTTCTGAAATCAGGAAGGCTCCAGAAACCACTTTCCCTTCTGCTTCTCCCCACCCCTGCTCTCTGAACATCCTTGTTTGGACAATTTTATTTTTCCTCCTTCTTCCCTCTCTTGACTCAAGCCACAGGGGGACCAGAAATAGCTGAAGAAGATAATATAGTAGTTGCTCTTTTTAGAGTAAAACCCACAGACAGAAGGGATCCTGAAATAATACACACCCCCTGGACAAAATTAGTTAATGATCCTGGTATCCAGATTCCCCAGTCCAACTGAAGATCCCTTTGGGTTTGCTAAGGAATTCCAATGAACTCTTAAGACTTATTATCCAGGGTTCTGTGACATATCAGCTGATTGAGTTACTGATCCCCCAAAACAAAGCTGAAGAATGGTTGAGGGTAGCAGATTGGAAACAGCCTTTAGAAGATTTTGACAGAATAGATGCTACTGGAAGACAGAAATGCAGAGAGCTTTGCAATCACCTCTGTGAAACTGTATGACAGGTATTCCCCAAGGATATAGATTGGGCAAAGGCATAACAATGTAAAATACACCCAAATGAAATCATGTCTGACTTTTATGATCAGGTAAGACATTCAAACAGTTTTCAGGAATACCTCCTGAAAACGTTGAGCACATTAGAAGTGACACCTTACTAAATTCTGAGTTTATTCAAGGTTTTGTTAAAAAATTAGCAACCCTAATGTGGAGGAGGAATGTGGCTTGGGCTTCCTTTCCCAGTAGCCACCTAGTCACCCTAGCTGACCAATTGTTACAAATAATCATTAAGAAGGAAAAGGAAAGTATCTCTAAAATTTTGAGTTTACAACTAAAACAACTTAATTACCACGTTGGGAGTTTGCAAGGGTCTCATGTTTCCCAGACAACTAAGCAACCCCAAGCGGAAGCAATTTCCCACTATTGCAAAAACAAAGGACATTTTAAAAAAGAATGCAAAACTTAAATGTGTACTTGCACAAAGGGGGCAAAGGACCCCAGAGGAGGTCACCAGAACAACTCAAAAATCAGAATAGGGATGCTCTGAGGGCATAGAGGGGGGTTTCCCTCCACTTCTAACTAATGATTTAAGAGAAGTAGAAATATGCATAAGTGGTGAAAATACCAAAGCACTTGTTAACACTAGTGCTACACTGTCATCCCTCAACCATATCCGGATTAAGAATACTTTCTCTTCAAGTAAGGAAAAAGCCCAAGTGATAAGGGTTTCAAATTCTCCTATACCCTTTAAATCAAATCTCCTTAAATATCATTTAGGAGAACTAGTGGGTCATCACTTTCATTTATAGTAGATAGTGTACTCATACAACTGCTGGGATGGGATTTCCTAGAGACACACAATGCTCTCATCCCATTTTCACAGAAGGGAGAAATGATTCTGAACTTGGGAGACATAGAAGACTTACAAAAGCCCACATATAATATTATGCTTGTGAAGGTTAATCAACATGCTGGACAGAAAGCATTGGAGCCTTTCTTATCTAAGGTACCAGACTCCTTATGGGCAAGCTCATCCGCAGATATTGAAAGAATTAAGTCAGCAGTCCCTATAGAGATAACAATAAATAAATCGAACCCCTGCCAAATATAAGGCAATATCCCCTTAGACCTGAAGCCTTACTAGGAATCAAAGGAATCATTCAGGACTGTTTAGACAAAGGATTCATAATAACCTGCACTAGCACTTGCAGTACACCAATCCTCTCAGTTAAAAGCCAAACGGGAAAGGCTAGATATTTGTTTAAGACCTAATAGCTCTAAATAAAATAATTCCTAGACACCCTGTTGTTCTAAATTCTCACACCGTACTGTCCAATATTCCTATCCCTGCAAGCTACTTCTCTGTTATTGATTTACGTAGTGCATTTTTCAGTATACCTGTGGCGCAAAATAGCCAGTATCTTTTTGCTTTCACTTGGGAAAATTGCCAATACACATGGACAGTCTTACCTCAGGGCTACTCTGAAAGTCTTACTTAATTTCCTCAAATATTAAAGGCAGATTTGGATGACATTGAATCTCCAAATGAATCTACTCTTATTCAGTATGTGCATGATTTATCATTGTGTTCATCCTCCCTATGAAAATGCAGAAAAGATACTGTCTACCTATTTAAACAGCTTGCTTTTAAGGGACACAAAGTATCAAATGATCAATTATGATTCCTACCCCCAAGTTAAATATTTGGGACATATGATTTCCCCAAGAGGGCTATTACTAAGCCCTGCCCAAAAGTAAAAAGCAAGTAAGAGGATTCTTAGGGTTAATGGGCTATTGCAAGAATTTGATTTCAAACTAATTCTTAATGGCCCAGCCCTTACATAAAAACTAAAACAGACCCATCTGGACCCAATCCTCTGTGAAGGGGGGAAATATAATACATAGAAAATCTAAAACAGGCTCTCACCCAAGCACCTGCGCTAGGCTGCCCAAATTGTAGTCTTCCCTTTCCCCTCTTTATACATGAAATAAACAAGAATGCTGTAGGATTATTAACTCAAAAACATGGTGACAATCACAGACCAATTGGTTATTTCAGTCAACAGTTAGATCCAGTTGCAAGAGGGTACCTTCCTTGTATAAGGGCTATATCAGCTTCAGCCACCTATGCAAAAACATCCAAGAATTTGTCTTAGGGCCTCTCTGACCATCTATGCCCCCAAGTCTGTGAAATCTCTTCTAAGCTCTCACCATACTCAACACTATTCTGTTAGTCACCTCATCTCTTATGAGGTACTCCTGCTTTCTGCTCCCAATATCACTTTGAAGTGCTGTAACACTCTTAATCCTGCTACTCTGGTCCCTCTTCCAGGTGAACAACAAGGGGAAGAGGAACATGACTTCAATCTACTAATTAATATCTTACTGTCCCCTAGGAAAGACTTTCAGAAAACTCCCATTAAGAATGCTGAATTAATTTGGTTCATGGATGGTTCTTATTTAAGGGCCAACCAAGAGGATTACTGGGAAGGATATGCCATCACTTCCGTAACAGACATAGCTGAAAGCACCCAACTATAAAGAGTTCAGTCAGCCCTGATGGCAGAATTAATTGCATTTACTAGTTACTTGTAAATTAGCTAAAGGAAAAGTGTAAAATATATATACTGATAGCCAATATGCTTGCAGAGTAGCCCATGATTTTAGCATGCTATGGAAACAGAGAGAGTTTCTTACCTCATCTGGACAACCCATACAAAATTGGTATCAAGTCTTTGAGTTACTAGAAGCAATTAGATGCCAAAGCAACTTGTAATCATAAACATTCCTGGGCACTCAAAAGATAACACTGAGGAAGCAAAAGGAAATACTCTAGCTGATGCTGCACCAGAGAATGCTGCCATAGGAAAGACAGCCTGCCCTGTACTGGAATGTACCTTTTGCCCTACAAATACTATCAGTAACATTCTTTTACAATATCAATAAGCATCTACCCCTCAAGAGAAACAAATCTGGCAGCAGAAGGGAGGCATGTTTGACCCAAATAAGGAATTATGGCTAGGGTCTAACAACAACAACAACAACAGATTCCATAGGTGCACAATTGCCTTTCTTCCAGTTTATTTATGAAAAGACTCATCAGGCTCCAGGAAAGAAAATGGTATCAGGGGAAAACAATACTTTCGGAAACCATCCCTCATGATAGCCCAAAAGGTATATACTCTTGTTAAACTCTATGGCCAAACCTAACCCCAGCAAGCCATTACAGGGCCCCCAAGGCCATTTTTCTTTGCCAATAGGACCTTTTGAAGTATGGCAGTTGCATTTTATCCAGATGCCACCATCTCAAATTTTCAAATAAGTGCTGGTCTTAGTTTGTATGTTTTCTCATTGAGTAGAAGCAGTTCCTTGTCAAATGGCTACCACCTTAACAGTAGGGAAAAGTTTGTTAGAATCATTCCAGTTTGGCGAATTCCTTCTGAACTGCACAGTGATCATGGGACTCATTTTACTGGACAAGTTGTTCAATCCATTTGCAAAATCTGACCCATAATACAACATTTTCATGTGCCTACTATCCCCAATCCTCCAGGTTGGTGGAATGGACAAATGGCACAATAAAAATTCAATTAGCTAAGCTGACAAAGGGCCAAAAGCCCTCTCACTGGTCTTGCTTAATCTTAGTTCCGCTACTTGTGGAAAACATTGTTTATGAGCCCTGTGAAATCATAACAGGGAGACCTATGAGGCTAGGTGAGGGCTTATACAAAACAGCCTTACTCAAAGGGAAAATACGGCACTATTGTCAAGGACTCCTCAAAACCTTAACAAATAATACAAAGCTGGTAACAGGATCTTTCCACATTTAGCACCTGGGAAGCTGATGACACCAGAGACCATGTATTACAGCCAGATTACTTTATATATTGGAAAATACACAAACTGGAGGACCTCCTACAACTCTGCTTGAAAGGATCTTACCAGGTGCTTTTAACCAACTCTTGTGAGGCAAAGTTAAAGGAAGTCATGTTTTGGATTCGAATTTCACACCTAAAACAAGCACTCAACCATATTCTTGACCACCTCAGGAATTCTGAACTGGTCTCTGACATGTACCTATGAATCAAAAGAACACTAAAGGCTAAGTCACTTCCTAGGGATATTACAAAAGCCGGTAGAGACAGCCGGTCCAGAGACACTGGGTCAAGCCAGTCGTCATGAACCCTAAAATAACTCTCATTCTTTACTTTCCTTGCTATAGAATATTGCTAAAACCCTGAATGTTTTAACTGAGACACCTAAGGAGCTGTTTGGAATCTATGCAATCATCCTTGGTATAACTTTCTAAATGGATGCAGCCATACATTCCCTTGCTAAAGCCAGGAAAATGTTTTACTTTTATTCTCATTCCCACCTCAGCAATCTTCCTGCAGGTCAAGCTCACATCATTTGGTATAATACAGACCAAGGCAAAATGAAGACTGTTACATAAAACAGTACCCTTCTAAACATTCCCCAAGGACCCCCCTTTTTAGGGTACCTCTATTATAGGGCTGCAACCAAATATGATTCCCTGCAGGAATACTTGCCTAAAAATGCCTTAGGATGATGGTTGAGATGGTCTAACCAGGTAGAACATTGAATAACAACAGATATTGGGGATAATCAGTTGAGACAATCGCTTAGTTACAATGGGGAAAATCTAGCTGCCTCCTGCATAGACTGCCATAGCATGGCCTGCCCAAATAACCACCAGCCCTGAGGTTGTGTCTAGATGCCCCTATCCAGGACCAACCACACTGAAACTACCCTCAAATAAATATTTATGTGAGTCAATTGGTAGACAGAGGTCCCTGAGAGCACAAATTTTACCCTAAGACCATGGTGGTCTGGGAAGCCTCATGGAATACCCAGACAAAGATATACTTAGGTGTAACCTCTATTCACGTAACAATTGTTTGGGGCACCCAGCAGTTCTGGATTGACTCCATTTATCCAAATTGTACAAATGCCATCAATATACAATGGCAACAACATTCTTGGTGGATGCACCAAAATTGGATATCAAAAATCTAAAGTGTAACCTCCCTGCAGGAATTGGAGCTGGGCTAGGCATATGGGGGCAAGTTACGCTCATGATCAATGAAGAGAGACATTTTTTAGAAAAAATTCCCTATAAATAATAGGCCACATAGAAGTAATGCTATTCCAGGAAGAGGGAAAAGGATGGAAAGCTGCTTTAAAAGATAATGAAGCACTTATCAAATGGACAGAAGAAACCAGAAAAACCACAAAAACATATTACCAAACTCAAAGATGGGAACAAGAATGTACTGTTACCCAACAGGGGCTCATGTCTATTTTATTACAAATGGAATTTGAGGTAGCTATGAAGCAATGGCCTATGATCCTCACTACTGAGGCATGATTCAAACCCCTAAGGAAAATATATGGTCCCCAAAACTTAAGCAAATTTTTGGATGGTAAATATCACCTTCAACATTTTATTCTCCAAGCACAGGCACTGAAGTTAAATGAGGCTACATTGTAATCTGTCATTCAACTGGCAGGCATTGGAACTATTATAAACAATACAAGAATACTTCCCTTGGGAAACAGGTGGGCTATTTTAGCTGGTAATAACACATGGCATTCCATATTCTTTTCAGATTGTGAAAACAGAAAAGGAGAATGGCCATGCCCTCAAACCACTTGGAAAACTGATTTTTCCCAAATTTGGCCTCTAATATCCACCCTCATGGGACATAGCATCTGGTACATGGGGAAGGGCTATTTCTGTTGGGAGGGACAAAAAAAATGACAGTGTAGAATTATATAACTTCTCCTGTGACAAAACATCATTTTCTCTTCCAAATATCAGTATACAGTGCAATACAAAAGTGGTAAGAAAAATAGATTTGTGTCAAGATGGTGCTGTGAGAACAACCCAGGATTGGAGATCTCGTTGTGTCCGCGGAAAGGTGAGTCTGAGCTGCATTTCCAGACTGATCTTTGTTGCCCACGGAACGGGGAACTTCCCAAGTGAAGAGGAGATGCGGGACGCCAGGCAGAACCTCCACCTGGCGAAGCTGGCAGCCGGGGTGGCGGCGGCCGGCCCTACCCAGCACTCCCCACAGGGCGTGCTTGTCCGGGTGCCCCGTTGAACTGGCAACCGGAGACGTGAGAGGGCTGGACTTGAGACTGAGCTAGACTTGGACAGTGGGCCAGCCAGGGGATCGCAGGGACAGAGCGTTAGGGTTGGCCCAGTGGGACGAACAAAACCGCGATTTCAAACAAGCCCCAGGCAGACGGCCCAAGACGCTCTGAGGGGGAGGGGCGTCCACCATTACCGAGGCAACCCGCCCCAACTGAGATACACGCCCATTGCTGACGCAGCCAGCCGTTGCCGAGGCAACCCGTCCCTACTGAGATACACGCGAACTGCTGATGCAGCCTGACGTTGCCGAGGCAACCCGTTACAACAGAGAGACTCCGCCGCAGGGCGTGGCGGAGAACACAGCAGAGCCTGCAGGAACAGGGCGAATCACAAAACAGCAGGGTGGAGCCTCGGCAGCCAAACAGTGGCTAGTCTGCGTCCTAGCTGGGCAGGACCTCAATGGACATCCAAAAATAAAGCCCAAACCCCTCAACACAGAGCATTTGAGAAAAAAAAAGGTTTTTTAATGAGCTCTGTTGCTGCAGAATCAAACATAGTAGCCTAACAGCCCTGAATGAACAACAGAGCTCACAGCTCAGCAATTAAGCCCCTATAAAGTATAAACTGTCTCCTCAAGCAGCTCCCAGACCCCTCTATATCCAAAAGACTGACATTAGGCAGGCATCATCCTGGGACAAAGATAGCAGAAAAAGAAACTGGTAGCATCCCTCGCTGTGCCACAGCTGCTAGAGGTGCACCCCAGAAAAGCAGGGTCTGGAGCACACCTCAGCAGTCGTACAGCGAAGGGGCTAGACTGGTAGAAGGAAAACCAAGCAACAGAAATACTTCATCATCAACATTCTGGGTGTCCACTCAGAGACCCAATCAAAAAGTCAGCAACTACGCAGACGACCAGCAGACAAATCCACAAAGATGGGAAGAAACCAGCACAAAAAGGAGGAAAACACCCGAAACCAGAACACCTCGCCTCCTAGAAAGGACCCAAACTCCTTACCAGCAAGGGAACAAAGCTGGACGGAGAATGACTGTGATGAAATGACGGAATTAGACTTCAGAAGATGGATAATGAGAAACTTTTGTGAGCTAAAAGAACATGTATTAAATCAATGCAAAGAAACTAAGAACCTTGAAAAAAGATTTGAAAAAAGATTCGAGGAAATGATAACAAGAATGGATACCTTAGAGAGGAATATGAATGAATTAAAGGAGCTGAAAAACACAATACGAGAACTTTGCGAAGCAAACACAAGTTTCAATAGCCGAATGGACCAAGCAGAAGAAAGAATATCTGAAGTCGAAGACCAACTCAATGAAATCAAACGAGAAACCAATATTAGAGAAAAAAGCGCAAAAAGGAATGAACAAAGTCTCCAAAAAATGTGGGACTATGTGAAAAGACCTAACCTACGTTTGATAGGTGTACCAGAAGGGGACGAAGAGAATGAATCCAAGCTGGAAAATACTCTTCAGGACATCATCCAGGAAAATTTCCCCCATCTAGCAAGGCAGGCCAACACTCAATTGCAGGAAATACAGAGAACACCACAAAGATATTCCGCAAGAAGAGCAACCCCAAGGCACATAATCGTCAGATTCAACAGGGTTGAAATAAAGGAGAGAATACTAAGGGCAGCCAGAGAGAAAGGTCGGGTCACCCACAAAGGGAAGCCCATCAGACTCACAGCAGATCTCTTGGCAGAAACACTACAAGCCAGAAGAGAGTGGGGGCCAATATTCAACATTCTTAAAGAAAAAAACTTTCAACCCAGAATTTCATATCCAGCCAAACTGAGCTTCATAAGTGAAGGAAAAATAAAATCCTTTGCGAACAAGCAAGTACTCAGAGATGTTGTCACCACCAGGCCTGCTTTACAAGAGCTCCTAAAAGAGGCACTACACATAGAAAGGATCAACCAGTACCAGCCATTCCAAAATCACACTGAATGCTAAAGAGCATCAACATAATGAAGAATCTACAAAAACTAACAGGCAAAACAGCCACTTAGCATCAAAATGGCAGTATCAAATTCACACATAACAATATTAACCCTAAATGTAAATGGACTAAACGCACCAATCAAAAGACACAGACTTGAAAATTGGATAAAAATCCAAAACCCATCAGTGTGCTGTATCCAGGAAACCCATCTCACATGCAAGGATACACAAAGGCTCAAAATAAAGGGATGGAGGAAGATTTACCAAGCTAATGGAAAGCAAAAAAAAGCAGGAGTTGCAATTCTCATCTCGGATAAAATAGACTTTAAAGCAACAAAGATCAAAAGAGACAAAGAAGGCCATTACATAATGGTAAAAGGATCGATACAACAAGAAGAGCTAACGATCCTAAACATATATGGACCCAATGCAGGAGCACCCAGATACATAAGGCAAGTTCTTAATGACTTACAAAAGGACTTAGAGTCCCACACAATAATAGTGGGAGACTTTAACACCCCACTGTCAATACTAGACAGAAAATCAACAAGGATATCCAGGGCTTGAACTCAGACCTGGAGCAAGCAAACCTGATAGACATTTACAGAACTCTCCACCCCAAATCCACAGAATACACATTCTTCTCAGCACCACATCACACCTACTCTAAAATTGACCACATAATTGGAAGTAAAGCACTGCTCAACAAATGCAAAACAACTGAAATCATAACAAACAGCCTCTCAGACCATAGTGCAATCAAGTTAGAACTCAGAATTCAGAAACCGACGCAGAACCACACAGCTTCATGGAAACTGAACAACTGGCTCTTGAATGTTGACTGGGTAAACAACGAAATGAAGGCAGAAATAAAGAAGTTCTTCGAAACCAATGAGAACGAAGACACAACGTGCTAGAACCTCTGGGACACATTTAAAGCAGTCTCTAGAGGAAAGTATATAGCAATAAGTGCCCATATGAGGAGAATGGAGAGATCCAAAATTGACACCCGAATGTCAAAATTGAAAGAGCTAGAGGAGCAAGATCAAAAAAACTCAAAACCCAGCAGAAGACAAGAAATAACTAAGATCAGAGCTGAGCTGAAGGAGATTGAGACAGGAAAAACCCTTCAAAACATCAATAAATCCAAGAGCTGGTTTTTTGAAAAGATCAACAAAATAGACTACTAGCCAGATTGATTAAAAAGAAAAGAGAGAACAACCAAATAGATGCAATAAACATGATAAAGGGGAAATCACCACAGATTCCACAGAAATTCAAACCATCATCAGAGAATATTACAAACAACTATATGCGCATAAACTAGTAAACCTGGAAGAAATGGATAAATTCCTGGAATCCTGCGACCTCCCAAGCCTAAACCAGGAGGAAGCTGAAACTATGAATAGACCAATAACA